>NW_023592924.1:0-29450 GCF_014839805.1 Manduca sexta
AACAAAGGGCTATCCAACGTAAAAGAATTTTTCAGTTTGGACCGGTAGTTCCTGAGATTAGCCATTACTGCCCCGCTCCTATTGGGTAGCGTGATGATATATAGCCTATAGCACTCCACGAACAAAGGGCTATCCAACGCAAAAGAATTTTTCAGTTTGGACCGGTAGTTCCTGAGATTAGCCATTACTGCCCCGCTCCTATTGGGTATAGCGTGATATATAGCCTATAGCACTCCACGAACAAAGGGCTATCCAACGCAAAAAGAATTTTTCAGTTTGGACCGGTAGTTCCTGAGATTAGCGCGTTCAAACAAACAAACAAACAAACAAACAAACAAACAAACAAACAAACAAACTCTTCAGCTTTATATAATAGTATAGATTAACACATCCTCTATTTTGTATTTAAACTTAGAAATTGCGCGTTCGAAATTCAAATTGCGAAATTCAAATATTAGTTCAATGTGTTTTTATTTTTAATTTATTTCAGACAGGGCCAAGACGGACGGGAACGAAAAAACATATATACCTACTGTATAACGCATACAGGGGCACGAAAGTTACTGTTATCTTGGCATATCCTCTCTAGGCGAAACGTCTATAAAGTATGCAATTTATTATCTCCAACGTTCCGAACACCGGTATACGGTACTTGATGCGCGCCGCTCCCCTTACTGCTATTGTTACGAAGCTTCCATAAAGTATTGTATTTGAGATGCGGAATAATTCCATCTCTGGTCTCGGTTTCCATCGCTAATAACTCAAGAACTACAAATAATTTCGAATTTATATTTATACCATTGTATTTGATAAAAATTACATTTTTTGATATATCACACGACATATATAAATAAGTATATATGGGTAAAACAGACCTCTTAAATAAATTCCTTATCTCTCTGGTGTGTATTTTAAATGCGGTACTTTATGCGCGCGCATGCCCATGTAGTAGCTTATTTCGGCGCGCGACGGGCTGAGGACGGAAACCCGGTACTTTATGAGTCTCTGAGCAACCCTTCGTCTTATTCTCCGTCCTTGTCTTGCACGACGGTCGGCTGCGCTCCTCTACGTATTAAGTTCGTGTTCCACTGCTCAATACTTTATAACTAGGGTTTTTAGATTGGAAAACAGTCTTAATTGTTTTATCTCTTGTCTATATAAGGAAGGTTGCAATGACATAATAGGTATATTTAATAGACAAATATCAACAACGTTATTTGAAACCTTATCTTGGTTGCGGCGATGTAACCTTTTTGACAGCCGAATTTAGTTAAGTAATTAAACAGTGCTGACTTAGTTGACAACGGATGTTCAAGTAGCATCTCAAGTTTTGTTTATTAAAAGTTTAGTATCCTAAATGTTCACTGAAGGTACTACTTAAAGTTGGTCAAATTGATTTATTTATATAGCTACATACCTAAGGGCCATATGTTGCAACGCAATTTCGATATACAATGTTGTCCAGTTAAAGTCAGTTTTAGATTAGTTTCGCTATTTAACGAACACATATCCACAACAGCTAAATTAAATACAATGTTTTTAGTATGTGAGGGATATTTACAGCTGACAACAGACGTTTAAATGACAGCTCAACATTAGTTAATATTTCAAATATCTACTTAAGATCCTACTCAAAGTTGAGATCAGTTTATTAATACAACTATGACATATTATAGCAAATATACAAAATTATTTTTTGTAAACCATTGACACACCTCAACTAGATTTTAGTATAAAAGATCACATAAAAATATAAAAATAATAATGAAAATGAAAACTCACTCGGAATTGATAGATCAAGCACACCGCCCGCGCCGCCGCAAGGAACAAGCGGGACGTGTGCGGGGCCACGGGGCGGGGTAGGGTGTGTTTGTAACGGTCAGCTGTAGTATAGATAACAGGGAACTACCGACAAGGGCCGAATTTTATTATCAGAAAAGGTAACCAGCTTGGCGAAATTTTATTGTTTTAGGGATAAAATATGTTAAAAGATTTATGCGAAGGATCTTTTTTTTTGGAACGTCATGGTTATCACCGGGGGTACCGTGCTAGCGGTGTACAGGCGATCCCCCGGCTTAGCAACCACGGCGCTTGTGCAAAGGATTGTGCTATTGATTCATGACAAACTAATATCGGGTGGTAATACTAAAAATAATATTGTAAACAACGGACGGCGCCACGACCGCCATCGCTTTCCATATCATATCCTTATAAAGTGTTCCAGTGGAGGGCGAGCGTTAAGCCCGCGCCGTCCCGGCCGCCGTGCGCGCCTACCTACTTATAGCGCGAATGTACTTTTGCCCACTTTGAAATATCGCGCCCGACGCACACGCACGCAACTACCATTTACACTAAGAAAGGACTGTTGCTTCACTTGGATATAATGTCCTGCAAAATTTTATAAAATTCTTGTATCCTTCTTAAGGATTATTGTATGAGATTTTTGGCATTTGGTTCTCTAAGAATGAGCATGTGAAGATCAGCTTTAGAATAGTTACATAAAATCATCATAATTGACTAAACTAGCGCATAAAATCCTCTCAATTATTTAATTATGATTGATTGTATATTAAGTACCTATCTGATTTGCACAATTTATAGTGATCACCTAATGAAATTAATTGTTAGTGCTATTATTTATGTAAAACATATTTTAGTAAGTAAAACATAAAGCAGATATATCTGCATTGAAATTAAATGTAGGTAGATATTGTAACTTTGACTTTGCGGATGAACAACACCTCAGTCGCCCCCGTGACCATGAAGGCTGCAAAGTCTTCGAAACGTCGGGAGAAAAATAAAAAACAAAAAACCGCGATAGGATCCGGAAAATTAGTTTAATTTCAATGCAGATATTGAAACCATAAATAAAGTATATTTTGAAATAGGCCAATTATTATAATTGCAGTTATAAAAGATATGGCATAATTTAGGCTTCCTATGGTACATTTACATGCACTAATACTTTTAACTAGAACCTTGTAAAGTGTGTCAAGGTGAGAAGAAACTCCTGAGATATCACAACTCACGCGAAGCCATTTTTATCGGTGTGCATTTAAGTAGCGCATATTGAAACTTATGCAGTTGGCATAAGGACTCGCACAAAGCGCTTTGATTCCATCTTAATTGTGCGGACAGCCAAATTGTGGAATTATTCGTCGTGTCTATTTCCGTGTAGATTCAATTTGGGGCTCTTCACGTCGCGAGTGAATCAATTTCTTCTGTGCAAGCGTGCTTCAACTTAGGCCGCGTCATCCTTTAACATCAGGCGGATAGCGGAATACGCAAGCCCATTTTAAACACTCACTATAAAACTGCTCTAGACAAATTTTTGCTGTTCAATTCAAAAATCTTGAACATCCTACTTAATTTATATAATCCTAAAGTAAGTATTAAATATAAATAACAACACCGATCGCTCCTATCTTAATAATGAAAATGTTGTTTTAATCTTAATGCTCTGAATTAAATTTGTGAAAAAATAGCTTTGGACTGTTTGTCCGAACTCCATATTATACACGTGTTAAAGTGTATAAAAAGATAGTTATCCCTTTTTTCCTATGCGCGTCACAGGCTGTCTAGAAGCGGGCGCTTTTTTTACACCGTGAGCCCATCCGAGGAGCGGAAAACAAAAAGCCTGGATTTATATATATTATTTATTTATTTTTTTATTATTTATACCGTTTTATTCCGTTTAAATTTTTGCATATCGCCGTCAACGCGGTTATTGTTTACGCTGACGTTTCGGCCGTTTCACCTTTAGGGTTGTCATGCTTTTGTATTGATAAAGAATTTATATTTAAAAATAGAACACGTTTTCATTCAGCCAGTTTTGAAATCAGTTGAGTAGAATATTCAATTCTTTTTTTTTATTTCATGCGTCGGCCATGTTTCACAATTCCGAGAAATGCTACGTCACATAAATGTATTTGCCGACCAAATACAAAAGTCACTCTAACCCATGCTCCCAAATAAACGGTAATAAAATGAGTGCTATCCACATTAGCTGTTTAATACCATAACTGTCAAATAAAATTTACTCAAAACTTGTGAAATAGGTTTTATGCTCTGACGAAGAGTGAAATTTTTAGGGAACCCCGCACAATAATATATACTTTTGGTACTTGATATGCGTGGATGCGGTTTGCAAATCGTTCTAATGATAATTCAATATAACATAATTGCGAAATGGAAGCCGGTAGGAATTGGTTTATAGGGACCCTTTACCACTGTTTCTTAGTATATCCTACTAATATTATAAATGCGAAAGTTTGTGAGGATGGATGTATGTATGTTCCTCTTTCACGAAAAACTACTGAACGGATTTGGATGAAACTGTACAGTAATATTCAGAATAACACATAGGCTACAATTTATAACGATATCAAGTAAGTCCGAAAAAAAATGTTCCGGAAAACTCCTTCATGCGGGCAAAGGTGTGAGCAAAAGCTAATATATTATAATATAATGAATTAATGATTAACATTAAAGTTATCACCAATACGACGTGGAACTGCGCTTAAATCAATGACACATGCCACATTTAAAGCCGTTGTCAAATAAACCCGATGAATTTTGGCTTCTCTTATGATTCTCAATTAACGCGATAATTATTGCAATTATACGTTATGGCACGCACCTCTCCTCAATATTTTTATTCTTTGTGAATTATCGCTTGCTTTAACGGTGAAGGAAAATATCGTGAGGAAATCTGCATAGCTGAAAACATCTCTATAAGAATTTTGAGGGTGAGTGAAGTCAACCAATCCGCACTAGACCAGTGAACTAAGGCCTAATCCCACTCAGTAGAAGAGGCCCGTGCCCAGCAGTGGGATAGCATATAATACAGGGCTGATATCATTAAACGTTATTAAATAAATAAATAAATAAAATTATTTATTCATCACGTAGGCGAACATAGTTGCACTTATGATAAGTCAAGGTACATGAGATTGTTTAATTATTACTTAATTAAATTAGCTTATATATTGTATCAGTAGCCTATCACAGGTCATATAGATAATGTAGAATCAGGCTCTAAAATAGCCGAGAACTACTGACTTACTTATAATACATACCTATTAATATTGCATTATTACTTACCTATCTTTTTATTTCCCCTGCCTGCCCAAGCTGGCTTCTTTGGGCCTTGTTTTCCTTATAAATTTTATTCCAATTGTAAGTGTCCGTAGTTATAAGTGATTTTAATTTTTATTTAGAAACTAGTTGACCCGACAGACGTTGTCCCGTCTTAATTATGAATTTGCAACGCGCATTCTGTCAATCGCTGACAGTTATTTCAAACAATTGACAGTTATATAAAATTAATATTTTCGATAAGTGTTCTTAATTTTTCTAATTTTTCGCACAATTTTTGAATTTTTCATTCACAAGATCCTTCTCCTGACAATAACAAACATAAAAAAATAGAGAAGACGGTCCAGCCGTTCACGCGTGATGGCGTGACCAAGGAAAATAGGGATTAATTTTTATATATATAGATAATAATTATATTTCTTATACATTGTTTTGACGTATCATGAATGCAACTGTTGGCCTACGTGATAAATAAAGTATTTTGTATTATATAAGTTGCGTTTGTGTTCCCCGAAGTGCAATGCATCCGTTATACAAACAGCTTTTACATTGTAAAACGAGCTATTTGCTCGCTAGGTGATCTGCTTATAACCAGTAGCGATACTGGGGTCCGTTTCTCAGACGCCTATCTTTCCTATCCGTGGCGATGTGTCCATGTTTCGATTTCTATCGGCTTCCCTTTCCTAATTTATGTTAAATGTAATTATCATTAGAAATATTTTCAGATCGCATTTATTTATACTATTAGAAACTATAAGTTGTATCGGGTTTCCTTTCGGAAAATTTCATCCTTCGCCACTGTTTTTATATATTAATAATAATATCAGCCCTGTATATATACTTGCCCACTGCTGAGCTCGGGCCTCCTCTACCTACTGAGAGGGATTAAGGCCTTAGTCCACCACGCTGACCTAGTGCGGATTGGTAGACTTCACACACCTTCAAAATTCCTGTAGAGAATTTCTCAGATGTGCAGGTTTCCTCACGATGTTTTTCTTCACCGTTAAAGCGAACGATAAATTCACTAAGAATACACACATGATTTTTTAGAAAAGTCTGAGGTGTGTGCCCTTGGGATTTGAACCTGCGGACATTCGTCTCGGCAGACCGTTCCACACCCAACTAGGCTATCGCCGCTATAATATATTACTGGTCTCTTATATTTGAGAGTTCGCCTGGGTAGGTACCACCGCAATAACTATTTCTACCGCCAAACAGTGTGTAGTCACTGTTGTGTTCCGGTTTGAAGAACGTTGTAGCCAGTGTAAATACAGGTCATAATAGGACCTATCATCTCGTATCTCAGGATGGCGAGGCAGTGGAGTACCAAACAATACTTTGTAATTCAAGGTGAACGGCACGCTCGTCTCGTCATTCAAATCAATAATTAAAAATATATTATTGGAACTACACTTTAAAAAAAGGAATACAATAAACAAGAAATACTTTTCACCCGCAAAAGTACATAATTTTTTTTTAATAAACTCTAACTCGAGTAAAGCCGTTACCAACGCAATCAATATTAATAAATTTTCAATATTCATTAAAACAATATTTTCATTTATTTGGTTTAGTCCAGTTCCGTACAAATTTCGCGCACACGTGTGCGATGTTGGTTGTTGACGGACCGGCGATTGAACAAACATTTTGTTTACATACAGGATGGGACGATCGGGGGCGAAAGTGTTATTGCTTACAATATTTTGCTATTAAAATAGGCATACACTTTAAAGTTGGCATACACAACTAGTGAGAGATCAGCCAGGTACGCAGGAGATATTATGGTGCACAAGTGTATGCGCAAGACATGCTATAATCAAAATTATTTTAAAGTTGGCATACACAACTAGAGAGAGATCAGCAGGGTACGTAGAAGATATTATGGTGCACAAATGTGTGCGCAATACACATCACTCTCTGTTCCTTCACTCTCATAGTTCGGTGAGACGACAATTTGACATGACCGGAGATCAGGCGCAGGACCAACAGCTATACGTGCTTTCCGAGGCACGGGGTCTCACACCGCCAACTTCCTGACTCCTGCTTCGACTAATAAATTTTTCAGTCAATTATAATTTTTGTCTCGACCCGGGATTCAAACCCAAGACCTCATTGCGGTAGTCGTACTCGTACCGCGTGCATATTACAATTACGCCACCAAGGCAATCAAGTTACATACTATTGCCAAGTCTATTGCTAGGACATGTCAAACGCATAATTATTATTTTGTTTCTAGCATTAACGATTGTGGTAAATCATTTTGTAAATCAGTTTTGTGTGTGACAGTCCACGTTCATTATACAGTAAGTAGGCAGGTTGTGAACAAACACGCTGCGGGCAATCCGACCCCACCTACCCACCACTGGCAATTGGCAACTAGTTTCTGCCAGTCCAGTAGGCATCAGGAGAAGTGAATACTGTGTAATAGAATATGGCCCCTGGATGGTCTTGCTATCATTTATGAGTATAATATTATGTATTATGACCGACCCATTCAAAGTAAACAGATATTATTGTATCTCACATACTATTAAGGGTAAGTAAAGATTGAAGGCTTGCTGCTCGTCATTTATTATGCATTACTTATGACCAGTCCATTCCAAGTATACAGATATTGTGGTTCTATCTCACATACTTTTAATGGTAAGCAGAGATTGAAATAAAACTACTGATTTTATTGCGGTAATTTATATAATTTTCACTCAACATTTCGAATTATTTGCAGCGTTCATGGTTGCGGATGACCAACATGTCAATCCGCTACGTGAGTATGAAGGCTGCAATGTCTTCGAAACGTCGAGAAAATAATACAAATAATCGCGATAAACTCCGTAAATACATTGATTTCAATGTCTAACATTCGCGTAAGGGTAAGCACAGATATAAATCGTACTAACCGTTGTCATCGCTATACATAATTGCAGATTGTCAGGTGGTCATTCGATCTGTCTATGAGAGTGTTACGTGCAACTTTAGTTCCCCCCTTTCGGTGGATACAATTAAAATTACCGGTTACTGTACGCGTGCAACTAGGAAGGATTGGATGCGGTAAAGTATTTCTTTTTTTTAATATTTTATTTGATCCATCATCATATGATGCTCACACATATAACCTTCAATCACTTATGATATTGTTCACCTAATTATAACCTAACCACGTTATAACCCCCTCCTCTCCGAGGCAATTCTTGTGCGCTCGGTCTTCACATCGAATGTACGCCCATGAGAGTCATATGTTGCGGCACACATTTACGTGTGTATACCTCATGTTTTCCAATTCACATTGTGGCCTACGAGGGCGAACGTTTCCTGCTTTCTTCCCTCCTCCCATGACAAGGTGATTCCTTCTCCTTTCGCTACACTTCCTTCCCCAAATATCCCTTCCCATCTTGCCTCAAGAGCCCTGCAGTAGCTACGCCGTGGGATCCCAGTACCGCATTCGGCAGCGACTGCGGGGAACGATATAAAAAAAATACGTTGTAATATAACGATGCAGACAAATTTGATGGTTTTTTAAACGGAACGGTCACTGCATCTGAACGTAGGAGTTGTCCAGATAAAATTTCGAGATGTAAGATGACTATCCCTAACCAGTCACGATTACGCCTGCCAGTTTGAGTCAAATATATACATGTCGTCATCGAGTTGATTTTTAAATGGAACGCCAATGCCATCTTATGGCATTCGACATAATCTTCGCTACACAGCGCAATGAGGATGTCAGACGACATCAAGAAGGCCGGAAAGCTAGCAGTCAAAGAGAATGACAAGCCTATGAAAAATTAGCAATTCAGTTGGTTTTAGATCAAGTGATCAAATAATATTATTGGAGACTAGTGCTGTGGGTGCGTGGAGACTGTCTCGCGTTCCGTAGTAGTTTGTGTTGCTGGAATTATAATTATTTTATTCAAGCCTGCCGTTATACATATATGTATATTCCGGAACCTGAATTATGTGGGCTACTATGGAGAGTTTTAACTATGTGTTCAGTGATCGATATCCGTGCGGATATATATCATTAGCAATAATCGAACCGTGTTTACACGTTACCTACATTCCTAGAGAAACGGAAATTGTAACTAACCAACAAAATATCTTACTGTTAACCCAGTCTTTGGTGTAGAGAATTAATAACCAACTGTCAGTGATGAATACTGTAGCGTTTAAAACTGAAAATAAGTTTACATTCAATAAACTAAGGTAGAAATACGTTATAGCGGTCAATCTGAAAATTTTGCAAAAATGTTTGGTAAAGAAAATTTTATTAACAAAAATTTGCGTATCAAACACATAAAATAGCAATGGAAAGGTGTTTAAATAAATCAATATTAAGATACTGTACTAAAATCTTATATATCTTGCTTGGTAGTTTAGGAACTTTAAGGAAATCAAAATAATAATAAATAAATTAGTTACAATAATTATTACATGCAGTAAACTAAGATAAAATTATATTTTACGTCAGTCTCAATAATTTTGCAACAAGCCCGGATAGAATCAATATTAAATGAAAAAAAAAATAAATGCTTATCCTTGAAATATTAATAAAATTATCACCCATAGAAGTAATATTAAATACAAATAATAAATATATTTAAGCTTATGCTTGCGATAAATTTATGAGAATTTGCCTTATCCAAATCGAGCACACGCATTCATCAACATTGTTTACTTCACGTTGAAACTTTTTTGCATCGCGTGCCGTGTGACAGACAGACAGACAGACAGGGTAATTTATAATATGTCCCTATCGCGCGATCTTACACGCCACTACCGGCCAACATAACTAAACACGGCTCTATCGTAGATACTTATACGCTTTAACGAAAACCAAAGGTCAACTTACACTGGCTCATGATATACACCGATAAAATTTTTCCTCATTTTATTCAAAGGGTTTCTGAATTTTCGTTTTTAATGACTCATTGGCAAAACCGACGAATTATTCGTAATCTACATACAGGCGAGTTAATTTCACAACATGCGAAACAATTCGATTTTAGATCGAGACATCTTTCAATTCGTTTTTAAATATATAGGATTTTTAAGCAATGCGTGGCATAAAAAGTAAAAAATACGTTGCTTATATCAAACAAAACGTTGGACATATTTTTAATTTTAATATGTAACTACCTAAATTACCTTTTTAACTAGGATGAGTGAACAATAATTATAATCGATAGATGATGGTCTGACTGTAATCGATTTTAAATCTCGATCGATTTAATATCGATCGGAAAATTAAGATCCGATGTAATCTCAGTCTATTTTCATTTTCTACGAAATGAACGAAGGAAAGTATAATTGAAAACATAATCGAATTGATTTTAATGATTAATGAGGTTTTAATGCTCAGGGTAGCTTCTTTTTAGTTGGCGAACAGGATACCATCTTGCATTATAGCATATATGCTTAATGTGAACAAATGTTGCAAATATTTGCAATAAATTATAACTAAAGTATAAAGTTTGCATTATTACAAATATTTTGTAGGTATAAATGAAAAGATCTTCAGTGTACGTACATCGAGATTTTCGTAGTTCGTAAAATATTTGTAAGAAAAGACGCAACTAAACCTTATAAATTTGCAAAATTACAAATATTTTATAATTCTAAAACATGTTCAGTGCATCGTGCAGTCCCTACTGCAAGAATTTTGTAGTTTTTAATAAATACCCGTGCGCGAGGGCGGGGGTCATTTTTCATTCTTCTCATTACTTGCAACCCTTTGCTATTCCACCCGTGTACCGATAGCAGAAAAACTTAAGTAGACAATTTATATATTTTTTGTGATAGTATTGTCTGTTAGTTTAATATTTAAGCTCTCATTTTTATATAGTATTTGGTGTTGTTTGGCTTCGCCTGACTAAAAAGCTTTCCCCACGACAAATTCCCAACAAAACTACCACCCCAGTGCTATCTATTTAAAAAAAAATAGACAAAAAAACGTGGGTTTAAAGTATTGGAATAAAAAGTAGCGAGGTGTTAATTCAGGATTACCCGTGTGCCAAATTTCGTCCAAATCCGTTTAGCTGTTTCTACGTTTATTTTCAACAAACATTCAAGCATTTTCACTAACTTTGGCATTTATAATACTAGTAAGAAATAAGATAAGATTAATTTATTTTGTTTGCTGTTTTATTTATATTCAGAGAAGTATAAAGGTGGACTTAATGCCAAAGGCATTTTCTAGTATCTATTTTGCCCACATGTAAATTCTTTTCCCAAGTTGCTCCCGTTGTGTATCTTTGTGCTTTTCCTATAACAAACCCACTGATGATATCAAATTAATCATTCTGAGGTGTATTGCTATTAAGTTGTGTGTACGATGAACAGTATCTATTTATTACTGAGTTTTCTTCAGTACAGTTAGAATCTGGAACTGCGGGACATATATGGGACCTAACAAGTTAAGAGTGGCGGCTGTAACGGAAGAAGCTGGACAGGAGGAATTGTTTATATCTATTTCGCTAACATTTATTAATAATAATTATCAGACTAGTTTATTAACAAGTTGATTGAAGGAAGGCGACCAGCTTCCCAAATGTACGTAGCTCACCCTCGTTAAAATGGTTTGTGGATCTGCGTGTCACCTAAATAAAGTTCCTATCAGGTAAGACTCCACGAGTATAGGGGACACACTGATAGCTGGCCAAATATGGAAGTGATAACTTTTCTGCCTTCCCCTGAAAAGAGAAAAAGGCGTGATGCTGTATGTATTTACAATAAACATTACCAGTCGTACTTATAAAAATTTCGCAAAACTATGCTTATAGCTAAAACATAAATTTACTCGATCAGCTGTAAGTCAAAGCCCGCCATCTTGCCTCTTAATAAGGTTTAAACTAGGAAACCGGTGACATTTTTGACAGCTATTAAAGCAATTATTAATCACGTAACGCTAAAACAAGTTTAAAAGTAAGACTGCATACGTTTACCGTCGAACTTCTCGTCACGTCATTTGAAACATATTTTTTGCAAACCGTACCCAATGTTGCCGCACCGGCAGGGTCCCGCAGGCATTTTTCATTCCGACTTGATTAAATCCTCCAGCGAGCGTTAGTATATGAGACCTGTATTGTCTACATACTATTCTGATAGTTGCTTTGTTGACTAAGATGGGAAAATTAGCTGAGATACACTGGGACGTTTGGAATTCCCATAGCAGTGTAGATGCCGATAATGGGTCGAACTGCCTTATTTTTCATATTTTTATTTTACATAGGCACTGCAAAGTTAATTCACTGCACCTGATGTAAGTGGTGTGGGGTCCAATAATGTCGACTGACGAGAGATGATTCTTCCTCGGGTAATAAGTACTTATACCTATTAGACCCTTATTCGTACGTTACCTTAGGTGGAAACTAAAAGCAGTGTTGTGTGATGACGCATACCATGACGGCTTATGCTGAATCCACCATTTAGTTGTCGCTGTGGACCTGTTATACGTGTTTTTTTTTTCTTCTCTTTATATACTTACCCCCTTATTCATAGACGTTATTTATCTAAGGACGGAGCATTGCTTTGATAACAAGTCTGTTTCTAAGCTTTGTTTATCTGACGGCTTCATACTAAATGAAATTATTTGACATACTGTTTGTATTTATAACTAGGGAAAGAAATGGCCGACCCCAAATTTATCGCTGTCTACGTTCGCAAGTATAAGCGTGAAGATATATTTACATACTTCCAGTGGCGAATAAATGAACTCACGTGTTCATATGAATTCTTGGTTAGGGACGTATTGAGATATTTAGCAGAGGGTCAACACGAGTATACAGTTGATATTTTATTATTTTATGTTTTCCTCTAATGTAGAGTAAGTCACTAACCTGATCGTCAGTATTACAAAGCACTACGTGACTCTACATTGCGCTCTTCATTTGGAGTCATAAATTCTATAATTAAACTTGCTGGTTGCTGGTTTTAGAACATTTTTTATTGCAGTCTATATTGAAATCACATTGTAATATATTACGTATTCACTATTTATAAAAACGCATGAAGGTTTGAAGAGGATTTATGAGGATTTCAGTAATCATAACATGCAAAAAATAACAATATAATGGCTTGACAACGAATCAACTGCCTTTCAAATACTGTTTTTCTGGGGGGTCAGGTCCCCTTCTACATTTCCAGAATCCGTCCAAGATCCCGCAGGAATAGTAACCGCCTACATTTCACGTATTTATAGTACGCCAGATAATTTATGTGGATAAACAAAATATTCAAACCCATATATTAATATTATGCTCCATTTATTTAAATAGCCATTGACATTTTTATACAATGTTCAGGCAGTTATCACTTTGAAACTTGATTTATATTATAATTTATAGTGTACACGCTTCCTTAGTCTTCGTTTATTTTTGTTCTATTTGCTTGGTGTGGTTTCTCTATACTGTCGACATTTTTTTTACTGCTTTGAATGACAAGACGAGCTAGTCGTTCGCCTGATGGTAAGCGATACGACCTCCCATAAACAGTGTAAACACCATCCAACACCTTGAGTTACAAAGTATTGTTTGGTATTACACTGCGCTCGCCATTCTGAGACATGAGTTGTTAAGTCTTATTAGGTAGTTACACTGGCTACAATGTCCTTTAAACCGGAACACAGCAGCAGGGTATGTTATATCCCTACTTACCCCTTAAAAATGCTGTAATAATATGTATATATTACTCGGGGATATAGTCTATCCGTGTGCTAAATTTCATGCCAATTTGTTCAGTAGTGTCTGAATTTACTTCTAATAAACATTTCATTCAAACTTTCAAACATATATACATACATTCACATTTGTAATTCGTAATAAAATTCTCATATATCCCTAGATCGCTATTACAGGGCTCTGTGATATTATTTGCAAAAATATACCACAATTCTATGTTTTATTTTGTTAAAAAAAAGGTTAAATAAAGGGGAACCATGAATTATTGTCATTTCAATTTTTTACCAACACGAAAATTGTGTCATTTTTGGAATACAACTAAATATTTACGTTTAAACTTTAAACTAACGTTTTGGAAAATAAATAATTAAAATAAACGTAGAACCTTGCAATAGAAACAAAATATAAGTTTCAAGTTTTATCCACATTGTTAACCACATTAACAATAATTGTTTACCTCAAAGGATTTATCTTTCTCCTGAATGAAACCCCTTCAGCATTCCTCCAGTTACGACTGTCGTTAAAAAGTAACTAAATCCCGTCAAGTTAATGGATATCTGGATTACACATAAGATGAAAAGGTCAGAGATAATAAAAATTTCGTAATATGGTATTTGATAACAAACTGCCTGTGTAAAACGCGCTAAAATATATATTTTTTGTTAATGGCGAATGTTCGCGCGGTATACTCGACTGAAGGCTTTTTCACTTCTGAGTAATTCTACATTTTTTAAAACAAAGTCCCCTTTTCTGTCTGTCTGTATGTTACCGATTTTCTCAAAATCTACTCAACGGATTTTTATGATATTTGATACGGAGATAGTTTAAGGCCCTGGAAAGGTTATAGTATACTTTCGATCCCGGGAAAATATAAAGCGGGAATTTTACCCCGGAAAACTCCTTCACGCAGGCGAAGCCGCGGGTTAAAGCTGGTAATATTAATAATAATAATATCATCCCTGTATTATATACTGTCCCATTGCTGGGCACTGTAAATGCTACTCGTCAATTAAATGTATAAGCCGATCGAATAAAAAAGTCACAGTAATATATGCTCCCCCAATAAATGGCAATAAAATACTGATAATTACGATAACCGACAATGGAATTTGCTTGGAATTTTGAAACACGCCATATGGATAGATTTATCTATAAGCAGACCTTTCTTATCACTTCTTCTTTGGGGAGACGGTGAAACTCGAAAATTGTTATTAAAAAATCGTCACCGAAAATAATTGCCAGTGGTTTTCAAATAAGGCTGAGCCTCTGTCTTGAGAAAGCAATGAATATTATGTTGTATATTATAGCAGAGACGCGGAAGACGCAGCATAGGCAGGCCCCCCACGAGATGGACTGACGACCTGGTGAGGGTCGCCGGAGTCCGATGGATGAAGGCGGCCCAGAACCGGTCCCTGTGGCGCTCAATGGGGGAGGTCTATGTCCAGCAGTGGACGATTCCCGGCTGAAATGATGATGATGATAATATTATATTGTTAAGAACGTTTAACAGAGCGTCTACGTTTTGTATATGTGCTTAGCCGTGAACATCTAATACACCATTTCTGCAGGTATTTTTCTCTAGTATTATTATGCAAAAGTGGCGAAAGGCGAAATTTTCCGAAGTCGAACACGACACAATATATAGGTGTATATGCATAAATACAGTCTGCAAATCGTTCTAATAATAATTAGATTCTAGATAAAGGAAAGCTGCCAGGAATCGGATTATATGCACCCTTCGCCACTTATGCAATGAAAGAGTAATGCCATCTCGGCTAAGATTCTCAGTTAGAATTGAAACAACAAAATCTCATTCCTCAAGAATTCCGCTTTGCTAAAAACCGAGTCGGTCGAGTATACCAGCCGTAACAGAAGCTATAAAATTATTTACGAACTTACCTGCCGTTTAACGAGTCGGCCCTAAAGTGAAAAGTATTTTTTACGTTCAGTTTACGATGTCGGCTTATAGCCTGACTCACTCGGCGAGGAATTCGGGAATCGGGAACTACGTCGCAGCGTCGGATCTAATTGTTAGTTGAAAAGGTTAATAATATGTATTTGTTTGTATTTTAATGTACGGAATTAATCAATGTATTAATAACGGTCCCCACACTAGGCAAGTCTGTATCTTGGAGTCCCGTGAACTTAGAAATGCTTTTAACCTCAATAGACTTCGTTTCTATGGTAACATAAAATGAGATCATATTATAATACATTACTAAAAAAACAATCAGCATCCAGAGCACATTGTAACACTAGCTAGTTTATTAAGAATATATCTATTACATTATTAATATTATATGTATTGTCAATTAAGGGAATTAGGGATAATATTCTGGTGACTCTTTCGAGAAGGATTAATTTTTCGTTTCTAAAAAATCTTATAACCATAATACTTTCTCAAAGATGTACGTGTTTTATCCTAGAGTAGAACCTGTCTTAAGTTTTTCAGATAAAGGTAAAACCATACAAGTTAGCCTACTAAAAAAATTAATCCCACGCATTCAAAACCAAATAGAAATGTGACTGAAATTAAAAGAATTTAAAAAATAAACAAAAGACGATACGAATTAAGAGTGAAGTTCGATCGCTTAGATTTCACAGAAGAGATAATAAAGCACATAGTTAAATTCCTAGTAAATTATGGCGATTTTTTTACTGAAATCTAAAAATTGCTGGGCGTCTAGACATGGCACAAATGCTTTCGCTCCTCTCCCTACGTAGAGGCTGGACTGGCTTGCTCGACGGATTACTGTGAGTCCCTTTTAGATGCATTTACCGTGTTTATTTTATATATAGCATCATGCCTATTCCAGTAATAAGCAGAGATGTATCTAATACAGACATTTCTCGAGCAATATTAGATTATATAGGGGTGAACCTGATGCGTTTGGCACCATCCAAGACTCCAACTAGACTCAAAGCTGGCTAGCTCGACACCTAGCAGCATTAAAAGCATACACATACACATACATCACATAAATATACACCTTAATAGACATAAGAGCGCTGTGTGGTCAATGCCTACTTCCTTAACTACATTGGCTTGAAAGCATAATCGGCGTGTTACTATCGTGCGATTCTTTCATAGGCGATATTGGTTTTACTGTTCAATTTTATTTTACTTCCGATTCCTAATATAGTTAAAACTGCACCATAATCTACAGAAGGCGTCATAATCTCGGCGTAGAAGAGCGATGCGGCGATATACGGCCGATACAAAAACGTCGGCGCGACTTCAAACGCGCGCCGCCCGCCGGCGCAGCGGCCGTGTCACATGTCAGCAAGCTCCATTCAACCAGGGTCGGAGCTAGAACTTCGTATGGGAGGTTCCATAAATAAAACACGTAATGCCATTGGTCCTGCGACTGATGCCTTTCCGGTGATGTCGGATTCCCGTCTCACCGGACTATGAGAGTGAAGGAACAGAGTGCATTTGTGTATTGTGCATACATTTGTGCACTATAATATATCCTGCATACCTGGCTGATCTCCGTGGAGATTGGTCGCCGTGGTCGAAATTCGGCTAGGAGGGATTCATTCATGATAAATAAGATAGACCATCAGCACCAGCCACAGGAAGCCTCCTGTTAAATATTGGCCTGACCTATAGATTTATGATTTAAGTTTCTTCTAAGAAATTCAATCGCACGAAGACAGTATCTCTCGAGTTTTACTTGAATAGTAACAACAATAGGTAATGATTATTCTGAATACCTAATTATTCAGGCGGTGAACATTTGCTTCTTTTTGCTTTCTACCATAAATTGTTAAGAGCTAACTAATGTTTCTCGAGTGGAGACCACGTACTGGCAAGCGTAGCGTTGGACGTCCATCTGTAAGGACAGACGACTTGATGAAAGTTGCAAGAACACGCTGGATGCAGGCCACTTCCGACAGGTCCGTTTGAAAATCTTTGGAAGAGGCCTATTTTCAGCAGTGGATGATGTTTCGTACCAGTAATTTCGTAATCTCAGACTAAACTTACCTTCAGTGGTAGTACGTAGTCTTGCGTGCCTTATACGGCTTACTGACCCTGCTATGAACCAGGGCTCCGATATGCGTCATGTCACCAAATTTTTCGTCAATCTTTTTCTTTAGAGACATGGGTAATTTTTTAGTAAATTGTCCCCCATACTCCCCTCTAAATACAGCCCTGTTCCCACCGGATTTATCAAGCTTTTAGCTTATTTGATTTATTCGCTTGCTGACTCGTCAGTTTAATTACCTTTGGATAAAGACTATACTGTGTTTATAAACCAAACGGCGAAGTTTCCTCATAGAATTTATTTGCTATATTTTGTACCATTATAAATATTGTTACGCGCCGCTATCCAGAAAGTATAGGGCTGCGGGGACAGGCTGGCAGAATAGAAGATATGTCACGCAGCGACTATTCTATTATTTTCTCTGGTTGGACGTTGTCAAAAAATGGCTAAAATTGTATTCTGCAATTATTTTGCTAATATAATGTTTACTGTAAAAAGAGCGATTAACAATATGTCTTTAAAGTAATTGAAAATCGCAAACAGAATTTTATAAAGAATTGAATTGTAAATTTATCTTATTTAAGAAACCCAGATACTATGCCAGTTTAGTCGAATATAATTTTATTAAGCTATTAGGTATGTACCTTTCTTATTTTTTAATAAAAAAAAATTGTCGATAAAGTCTAATATACAATGTCCTATTCTATATTTATTTTATCATGTAAATCTGTCAATCTAAACCAGAGATACAGATATCAAACTTTTAGACTCAATGAGCGCAACAGTATGTATCAAGTCTAGTATCAAAGAAGAATAAATCTCATTGAAAAAAGACGTATAAATTTAATTCCTATGTCAATAAGTCAAAATTTCCTAATCAATATGTTTCATCGTTGAATATTGTTACCACAATCGTGATATTTCTGTGTTTTTAGACGATATTAAGGGATCATAAAATAAACCACAAGTCATAAATTTCACATCCTTTATATACATTACAGTACATTTATATAGGGCTTAAAAATAATTAACATTTAGCACTAAGTTTAACACACGCATACTCCGTCACAAGACAATTCGTACAAAAATAATATAAGTCTGTCGACAAATTTGCTAACGGATCGATTGACCGTCCGAAAAGTTCGAATGATCTCTCGATCGTTCGATATGGCCGACTGATCCCCAGATCGGTTGAAAAAGTCGACTGGTCTCTCGATCGGTTGAAAAAGTCGACTGGTCTCTCGATCGGTTGAAAAGTTGACTGGTCTCTCGATCGGTTGAAAAATTCGAATGATCTCTCGATTGTTCGAAATAGTCAACTGATGACTCGATCGATAGAAAGAGTCGACTGATCGCTCGATCTTTCGAATGTGTCGACTGATCCCTCGATCCATTATCACACTGACAACAAACTTGATACATTTCTTTCCGAAATTCTAATCGTTTAATATAAACAATTAAATAAATATGAAATTAGCCGACAGAATTACGTCTATCAATCGCTCATATCTTTTTTACATTCTCCACTACCTTCCCATTGCTCGTGAAATTCTCTATCTCCTAGGAAGTTTCATTTTTAAATATTAAACTTATAATTGCTAGTGTCGCTCTTCAACCATAGTATGGTTAAAAATTGTTTCGTCCTATGACGCAAATGCAATAAAAACAGGAAAAGTCTACATGATATTTTTACAGCATGCTTATCCAAATTCCTTTCTAATTTTACTTTATATAGCAAATTTTAATCACTTTCCTTTATAACACAAAGCTAGAAATCCCACTAACTTACATTTCATAGAACTTTACTCATTTTTTACCGACAAAAATATTTTAGGTAGACACCATTACCGCATTATCACATTTACTTGCTTTTTCCTTATGTATTGTTGAACAATAAACTTGTCGAGTTTATTTTGAGTATAAGAATTTTATTTATAAATACAATTGTCTAATGCAATCCGTCAGATTCATTCCGATTAAAAATATATATTTCCACACATTCGCGTAGTTAAGCGACCTAACTTAAAAACTAGAATAAATACTTAGTCAAGGCATGGAACACTATACATGGGCCAGGAGCCTAAATCTGGTAACCTGTGGGTGGACTCTACCATGTAGGTCGAATGACATTTAGTAACACAAATATTTGGCAGTGTAACGCAATGGAAAATTTTTACATTCTTAAAATTTATATTGTTTTAGATATGTCAATATTTTTTTTTATAAAAAAACGATTTAAAAAGACGTAGATTTTTTAGATTCGTCCATATTTAGACCATGATTTTTTTTTTAACTATACATCAGTTTTATCTTTAAGATAAAACTGATCAATTTAAAAAAAAAAAAAAACATTTTGTAACACATTTGGATTCCAAAATACACTTCGTTCCAAATCATTTCTATTCATGAAAACAATGTGAGAATGTAACATAAACTATGGTAATGTAGCATTACCATACTATTCGCTCCAGCGACTATTTTAGTACATTTTATTATCAGATAAAAGACAATTTACTAAGAAGCTTTCTTTCCATTGCGTTAGCATTGCCAATTTTGTAGACTGATTTCCTTTGTATTGCGAAACTTTAGTACATAAAATACATTTTTTATTAAACTTACCTCCAAAGAGGTTGTTTAAAACCGAGTTACCAATAGACTCAAATAAAAACTTTAAAACTATATCAAAAAAAATTACAGTACACGAAAATATACAACAAAAGTTACTACACAACATAATAGGAAAGAAAATAGCCACTACCTTTTAAATCTAAGCTATTAACGACGTAGAAAACATAGCAGATGAGGCACGGACCGACAAATATACTATAATTATAGTCTTTTCAATTTTTTAAGTCAAAAACCTTATGCAAATGACACTGGTGCCATAATTTTAATATCGTATGATGCTCAGTATGATGGTACCATAAATTGTCTATTTGAAATTATTTGCGCCTTAGTAATCATACATAGTACATACGTCTGTTAATTAATAGTAAATACTTTGGAGTGTCATTTACCGCCCATCAATGTTACTAGCAGCAACATTTTAATAACACGCGACTCGCCGCAATTCCTGCATGCCTCAAATTTGCAGTCAGCTAGCCGTGAATTTATACTGTAAAAAATTGCGGAAGATAACTGCTGCAAGTTTTATTATTAAGGTAAAGGTCCCTATTCCATCTACGAGGGCATATCCGTCTTTTTTTTGCAATTACGGGCGTTCTAATCGAGGCACAGCTTTGATAGCCGTATAGGTAAAGGCCCCGTAAAATCCCCTATGTACCTAAACCACCTATGAAAGCTGCCCTTCCATTACAACGCTTGTAATTCAAAATCAATGGTGGTAGATCTCTCATATGTGAGACACCGCCTGGGTACGTACCGCCGCAATGTCTGTTTCTGCCACCAGGCAGCAGTGTGTAGTCACGATTGTATTCCGCTTTGAAGGACATTGTAACTACTGGACGTAATAAGACTTAACATCTTATGTCTCAGGATGGCGAGCGCAGTGGAATACCAAACAACACATTGTAATTCAAAGTGTTGGATGGTTGTCCTACTGTTTACGGGCGGTCGTGTCGCTTACCATCAGAAGAACGACAAGCTCGTCACGTCATTCAAAGCAATAAAAAAAAGACGGATTTGCCCCCGTAGACGGTTTAGGCCTTTAATATAAAGCTTGATTTATAATGACAGACGTTAATATTAGTAAGGAGCCTACTTGTTAAAGTAGTCAATACGACATAAATTTCATGTCGGTACATGCCCCTTCTGCCTACTGCAGCATAGCTTAATACTTACCTATAACCTACTATCTAAACATGTTACAAATGATTAATTGTTAGTATATAAAAATTGATGCAAAATATAGTATTTGACTATCAAAATTCACTTATGGATGAGACAATTTTCATATTGGTTACGCTTTTTGTTACGTAATTAAATGTAGGGCTACATTTATACTCCAATATTATATGGTTGTTTTTCTATTTTTTTTTACCAGCATGGCAGTGACTTTCCTGCACATGATGGTAAGTGGAGTGGGATCATGTGTCGACTGACGAGATGATCATTACAGCTCGACAGTCGACACAATTATGCCTGTTGGAACCGGATGTACACAGGCTGATCCCGGAACGCAACACGTGGGCCGCTATGGCGGGTTTTAACACCTCGTGTACCATGGACGCTATCAAGGCTATTTAATTCCCTATAACTTATTTACCTAGTTCGGTTATTTGGAAGAATTTCGTGCATTGACTTTTAAGAGCCGTATGAATAAATTAATCTGTTTTGAGTAAAATCAGGACTGCCACCCGTCCGGAATTCCCCGGATTTGTCCTAGTTTGTAGGGCGTCCGGGGGCCGTCAAGTAGGGGTTTTTAAAAAGTGTATGGTGTGACCCGGAAACTTTTGTTGTCAGGGGAATTTTTTTTTATAGATAAGCGATGGATTGAAATAAATCTTAGTTGAAAATTCTTTCATAATAACCCGCATTCAAATTTCATTCAATTTTTTTTATTTTTTTCGTACCCGAATCGGCGGTATTTAATAAAAAAACTAAGATGTCAAAATTTTACATAATGCTAAGTTTACACGCTCGGCAAGTCTCGACAAATACAAGCGTGCGAACGGGGTGTATGGAAACTGAATCCATTAATGCGGCCCTAAATGAGGTATTGAAATATGTTGAATTTGGTATATCTTAATATTGCCTAGTAGTGATTACTCTGATTTCAATAAACGATCCTAATCGCTTTTTTCAATCGATCGTGAAATTGACCAATCGTAATAAAGTTTTTTTTAATACTTATTCTGATTGGATTATTTTTGAGATCGAAACGAAGATTAAAATTGGGATTGGTTATTATAATCGGCGGTTAGATAAATTTCTTAAGATCAATATTTTCAATTTCGCTTCGTTAAGAATCGAAAGTGAAAATATTGCTATTGCCCGACATATGAGTTACCAAAAAATGACAATGCTCAAAATTCCTCTATATATCCATTATAAATTGTAAAGTAACCAATGTGAAAATCGAATCAAAGTATCAAATGCGTTACAAACATGTCAACTTTCATAAAATTCCACTGTTCGTAGCTGGAGTAAAAAAATTGTTTCCCACAACTGCATCTTGACTTTGTGCGTTTCCTTAACTACGTATTTAAGGCGTATCTATCACCTCGGGAAAGAGGTTACAAACATGTGGAACCTCGATTATTTCTCCATCTATGAGGTAAAGAAATAATTCGGATATTGTACATCATTTTGCATTTCAGGAATTATTTGTATTATTTTTTTCTTTTATTTTACATGCTCGAGGAAATTACCTTTATTTGATAGAAGATAAAGTCGAAAATCCATTGAAATTTGTACTAATGCTATCAGAGTTGACGTTGTAATAAATAATGTTAGTAATATTTAAATGGGAAAGACGAACAAGGCTACGCACAACTCATAATTAAAATTACTGAGTGAACAATCACCCCTATATTTCCACCATTTGTTTTTTTTTTTTATTTATTAATATGAGACCAACTATAATGAGAGGTGTACACATAACTAAGTTAAATCAGTGAGTGAATAAGCAATCATCCCCTATTTTTCTACCCTTAGAGTTAGCATTTTTGTTCAAAAATTGTATGGGACTTACTTCGGAGAATACCATATCCATTAAAAGTTATGCATTGTCTTACATAAAAAAATATATCGACGGCTGAAAAGCTAATTGATATAATAAAAAATTAATTCGTTTAAAAAAACATAGAAAAAAGTGTTGATTTTAGATATGTATATCTCAGTAGATATCTTCACGATATTTTCTCTATGGTTGAAGCAAACGATAGTTCATAAATTTGTATTATTTAAAAAGTAACTTTTTTTAGTTTTTATTGAACGGAATGACTACTGTATTTTTAAGATCCACTAGACCCAACATTGTTTTGGAAACCTTGAGATATTAAAGTCTCATAACGGCAAATACAAGATATATTAAAATTCAAAGAAATACCACTCTGTGGATGCTTTTACATTAGTTGAATTGTATTTTTTTTAAATCGAATTAATGCAAGAAACTATCTGTCCTACGATACACGTCCATAATCGATGTTATAAAATAAAATATGCTAACAAATAAATTATTTAATGAAAAAAAAATCTATACCGCAATTTAAATACAATTTTGATACTGAAACAATACGATGACATAAAACATTCGAATAAATCGAATAATCGAGGTTCTACCCTAATCGGATGAAAGTTTGAAAACACGAAGAGCATAAAATGAAAACATACATACATATTAAACCGTTTTTTACATCGCTTTAAGTGTCCACTTACCTATCCGCTTGGTATAAGAAAAAGCTGAAAAATTAAAAAAAAAAAGAGAATTTTAACATGAATCCGTCTCGATATAGGGTTTTATTCGATTACCTATCCACAATTCATTACTACCTTATAGCTAATACTATTTTATACTTTCAAACAAAACCCCTAAAGCGAGACGAATTCACATAAAATTTATTTTCTGATCAAAAAATCCATTCTATACAACAAATATTACAATTCTTTGGCGAAACACTATCATTATTTTTCGTCATCCACGTCAAGAACTTGACAGTACTATTGCCATTACACTACGCTATACACACTCAACCTGAATGACGGTAAATATTGACCGTGTGACGCCGCCCTTAAATATCCCTCCTAACGCCAATGCTCCGAATGTATTTACATATCATTTTGGCAGTGACCAGCTGGTCTAATCTATATACAATCAATCCATCAAATTATTTTTTTTCTAATTCATTATACAAAAATAATATTCAACTACATCTAAAAATAAGTTACAGCGATAGAATAAATGGCATTACATAAAGCTTAGTTAGTATGAAATAAATAATAAGGTGTTTAGGTACGTTCAATTTCATTATTTCAATTCACAATAAGTTAATGTGATGATTTTTTATTATTTAAGTTACATATTGCTGTCATTTTATAAACAGCTATAATATTTATTATGCAAATCATTCCCCACGTAGCTCATGATCGTTTCTTCATTTATATTTAATCATTTTACTATTGTATTGTACATGAAATAATGTCTCAAATTAGATCGCAGTCTTGACCGTTTGTGGTCAGCCGAATGAACAAGTGATGTAATAATCGAAAATATAAAAAATATATCGGTTGCTTAAAAAAAATTACGTAGCCATAAGATTTTGTACACACCCAGTTTGTTTCAAAATTTGCGTTCCAAAGATTCTATGCGTTCTTCGTTTTTTTTTTTTGTAAAAATAACACTCCTGAGTTTTCAATATTGCGAAATATATGATATTTTTGAGCATTGCATGAATATACGACGTTGTGTCAAAGTTTATAAATAGATGTAGACGTTAAAAGTAATGTACGCAATGACCCATAAGTTCCTTCAACAAAAACGTTTCATCAGGTGATATTAGTCTCTATACTGTTTATAAAAGACAGCAATATCTTAGTTCTTGACTTGCCTTAATTTTTGACGTAAACAGATAACATTTTTTTTTATTATTTAGTATTATTACGCCACGCATATACCTTATTCAAGGAAGGAAAAAAAAATTACCCACATATCAATCCACTTTTCAATTAACTCTATTGGGTCTTAAAAAATATTTTTTCCTTCCTTGCATTCCTAGGAACATATAGTGCCTTCGTACATTCGTTCACTCTTTCCATTCATTCACATTCATCACTCGTCAATGTGAGCTCGTATATCAAACTTGTAGCGAGCAATAAAAATAAGACATTCATGTATACAAATAATAAAACGACAAAACAAAAAGAACAAAAATTCGAGAAGTTGTAAAAATTAAAACATGAATTCAAAATATTCCCAATAATTACAAATGTTAAAAACACAACAAAATATTGGTAAACAAACACAAAATTCGCAAGTCCAATACTTACTGAAATATAAACGAAAAATACATATAAATCCTGAATATGAAAAGCTACTTGGCATGTGAGCCTTAATACTCACGCCAAAGTCTCTATAGCCAATGCCAAAAAACTTTCGACAAAACGTAAACATTTTTTCGAACAAACATCCAAGACGCTGCCCATAAATTATGAAACGCAAAATCTGCTTTTTTATTCACTATCTGGCATAAGCTACGATTACATGTCTAATCCAACCCTCAGCATTCCATAAAAGACGCTTTGCGAATTAAAAAACGTACAGAAATTTTGGTATTACTAAAATACCCGTTCTCTGGTGAGAATTGTTTTCCGAACAGGTGGTAAAGTTAATATTGACGGAATCTAAATAATGTGTAACAATTACAGGTTCAAATAAATTATTTCATTTCATTTTTTGTATTACAAGGGAAAAATTACCACATTTCTCTCAAGTACCAATGACTTGCCACAACATACTTGCGTGAACGGATGTGATGACGTCACGCAGAAGAAATTATTTTTGTTCACATTTTATCCAAACTTCCTTAGAAATGCAGCCGTGGTAATCCAGAGGGCAGTAACTCAAAGGCGGCCATCTTGTTACGTTACTGATTTAGAATGTACGACGAACTTTCTTCCTATCTAGGTTTCATACATCTACATATCGATGGTTGAAGTACTCATCGACATAAGCTTTCGAAAAAATTTAACTAATTTAAGAAAACATAGAAAAAAGTGCTGATTTTAAATATGTATGGAAGTAGTGTGGCAAAAAATGTTGCTTAAATATTTAAATTGGAAATGCATTTTCTTTTTTGATAAACAGCAATAAGAACGACAAGACCTAATTAACCATGTAATACAGCAGAACCGCCTTCTCCGACTTTCTGCTATCGATTACCAGGGCAGAATAAACCTTCTAATTTTCCATTTAAATTTTCTGATCACATCAAGGCATGGGCGCCGCCAAGACTATTTTTAGGAGATACGCACTACACACTATAGTAAGTACCAACATCATATTTTTTTTCACATTAAATCGCACGGGTACTTGTATATTATGCTAAACCATAATAAAGCTTCTGTGGTCGATATTTCCCGGTGTCATTCAATAAGGTTTTAGTGTGATTTGTTCCGGACAGGGGGATGCACGTGCACCACCTTCCCGGCACCCAAGCATCAAGGATCTATGAGTTAATTCCGTATTAGTTATATCTGGAGATCAGGGCCGCGCGTCGTTGGAAGACTCCACGTCACTAGAACTGCTCGAAACAGATTTCTTCGGTTTGTATTCTGTTATTACTACTGTCACGCCGCTTACGGTTACCTGGTGGATATTGGGACGTCATTTAACGTTGTTATGGCGAGGGTCGTTATTTACAGTGTCTTATTTAACTATTCATGAGAAATTTGATTGTAGAGTGAAATTGATTTTCACGAGGTCATTAAGCTAGGAAAACTGGTCAATCTGGTGATAGTTGAAGGTGTTATACGTTATTACTTGGCCAAATATAATATACTGGATAATATGGCTGAAATATTTTTGGATAGTTTTACGATCGACCTGTATCTGAAGGATTTAGTTCTTGGCAAATCTTATTAGTAACTAGTACCCGTATTCACAATCAATACTATGTGAAAGCACAGTGCGCCTGAACACATGCTGATCGTAATTTAAAAGTACTCTATTGCTTTCGTCAGCTTTGTTTACCTAACAACCAACTAAAGTTCTATCGCAATATAAGCAGTCACAACGCCCTTACGCTTATGCACTGCGAAGGCTGTCATGCCGAAAGTACCAAGAAACAAAGTTATTATCACAGCATTGCTCACTTAGCTCAGTAAAGTTTGTGAATACGGGCCTAAGAGTTGATGATTTAGTTCATGGTTACCTCTCTAGTCTGCGCGGAACTGCGATCCACGTTGCTAAGCCTCGGCGGGTGGCGTCGCTTCTTCTTGAGCGAGTTGGCTGATCGCGGCCGTTTCTGCGAGCTGGTTGGCGCGGTGCCGGCCGCCTGCGCCGCCACCAGCGCCGGGTTGATGCGCGGCTTGCGCGTCGACGTGCCTACACGTTACATAACACACATCACGCATTTATCCTCGAAGGGTAAACAGAAGCGCAGCTTGTGTATCTAATTTTCGTCGGGTTTTTTTTTGGGTATTGGACCCTGCAGTCAATGTCGTCGTCACAACGACATGATAGGGGGCGACACATGAAGCAATGTGTATAATAACCAACCATAGCAGTTAGTACTAGCCTGTTCGGGAAAAAATATTTTGGGTTTTCCTGTTCTATCAACCCGAAGTCTGGAGGTTTACCGGATATGACTATAAGCTTTTCCACTATTCCAAGGGATAAAATACACGCAGCAAAAAGTACCAGCACTATTTGCGCCTCTGACTACACTTTGGGAAACAAAAGCCGTGAATCTGTGTGTAGTCCTATCATGTAGGAGAAAACTGCCATGAACCTGACAGCTTGATTATGCATTTTGTATGGTGAGTGTCTCAAACACACTTGACAAAAATTTGGCGTCATTTCAATCCGTGATCTGGTATGATTAATGCCACATTGATCCTGTAAACTGTAGTATGTGGATTGATAATTGACAACATTTCATTTTCAACATACCAAAATGTTTATATTTTATGAAATTAGATCTAAAATGATGAGACCCATATTTTTTCTTTTTTCGAAATGCAGATATTTTCATTCATGATGTTCACTTTGAATTTTGTTTTATTCTAAAATGACGTAAGCTCCAAATGACGTCACATATACGGCTCAAAACGTAATGACCTTTGCTTTGCAGTAAAAAAAAATGAAGTGACAGTTTTTTTGTTTGTCTCTCTCGTTGAAAGTGACAGTTATGACGTTTCTATTGTAATATTGACATTTGACATTGACAAATGACGGTGTCTTAGTTTTTTAAAATAAATAATAAGGTGGACCAAGGAACTATTTCATTCAACCGTATACGTGACGTCATCAAGCATGTTTCTCGGTTTTAATTTTTTCTCGAAATTAAGTATTAAAAAATATTAAAATTCATAATCGAACTCAGAGTAGAAAAATTAAGAAACGGTATTTTTGTTTTAGGCACGTTTACATTTTGAAATGTTGTCAATTGGGTAAGATCAAATTATATTTAAGAAAATCTTGATCCAAGATTACGGATTAAACTGATCCTAGACTGATCGCTATAAGGCTACCTAATATTCACCATATATTATAAAACTGCCTCGATGGCGTAGTTGTACTGACATCGTACGGCAGCGCTCTGAAGTTCGAATCCCGGGTCGGGCAGTGATATTCGAGTTTTTCTGCTCAGTGTCAACCTGATGTTTGTAATTTGTGTCCGATATGGTGATAGGCTCCCGATTACATTATAGGACGGACCACACAGGCGAAAAGTGGGTGCACCTTTGCACACCTTCGGGGATAAACGCGTGATGTACACGAACGACAAATATTGAGTCACCCGAGTCTTACCAAAATGAACACTATACTATAATTTTATACGAAACATAATTCCTTATTTGAGCACAAAAAGGTTCCTCTAAAAAGGTAAATAATTTCCAATGCTTCGTCCATTATACATAAATTATCACATACCCTTTTAGAGGGAAAATTCTAAAGCTTAGGTCGTACAAGGGCGCTATCCGGAGCAGCGAGCGGGGCATGTTGCCCCTGGGGCTTCAAATCGTAGTCTATGCATCCCGAGAGCGTCTGCGCATACTACGATAACTCGAA
>NW_023592925.1:0-3642 GCF_014839805.1 Manduca sexta
GTTAACAGTGAAAACATCGTGAGGTACCTTAGAATTCTTTACAAGAAATTTCGAGGTTTGCTAACCCGCACTAGGATAATGTGGTAGAATGTAGCCTCAAATCCTCTCAAAGGTACAGGAAGGCCATGCCTAGCAGTGAGACAACATGTAATATAGAGCTGGTATTATTATTAAAATGAACATATTAAAGCCAGTTCAATTACTGGGAATAACAAAACTTCAAGATCACAAATGCAACGCCGTACACTACTTTCTAATGACGAAGTTGATGCTTTTAAAAACATTTCTTCCAGCACAATTCTTACTACTATTGAAACTGTTGCAAAAGCACAATGAAATATTATTTTCACGTTTAAAAGCGAAACAGTGTTTTAATGAGAGATTGGAGTGGGTTCGAGCCGCTCCCCCCGGTAAGTAGGCTAATTGAAGGTTACTACTAGAAAAGTACTTATTATCGAGAGTAGATTTAATTCTTTTATCATCCTAGATTATTGAAACTAGTAGAATTTGGATTTTGTCAGTTTGCGCAGGAAGTAAAGACAACCATCAACGTGGTCAAAATACTTTTTTTGATTGATATTTGATCAGAAATGTTTTGTTCGTATTTATATACCGCTACAAAACAATTATTTGAGCTTTATTTAGTACAATATACCTAATCTAATCAACGTTTACGTTTAGAGTGAAGGCATTAACTTAAATATACGTGTACGTATCCCGAAAACATGCTATCATTCCCTTCTAATCCCATATAAATGGGCAGCCACAAATAAAAATCCACATCGTTAATTCGAGGAGTGGTATCGGCTAACAAATGGCTACTAGTGTAATAATCAGATGGTGTATAAATCGAGAAGAATCCAGCTTTGTTACGCCACACGACTGCGAATAGCGGTCATTTCCATTTTAGCGGCGAGATGTTAGAAATATGCTTGGTTTGAATGAGGAAAGATGGCGGGTTGATGACAGGTTTAAATATATCCATCTTAAAGATGTCCACTGCTGAATACAGGCTTTCACTGAAGATTTCCAGCACAATTTGATAAAAGCGATCTGTACCAAAGATTTCCTGTCACTGTAATCAGGTAGTCTTCTTATTGACCTCTAAAGAAGAATCAGTGTAAAATCAAATATATACAGGCGTAGCAAAATGTTTCCACTGCACCTGATAGTAAGTATAGTGACGTTTACATAGAGTATCGACTGCCGATATTTATTCTTTTCTAGTTGATACAATTTTACCGACCCATTTTTTAGCTACTTGAATCTGAAATAAAGTGCAACCATACAGCAGCTGATATTATTATTATTATACAGCACGCGATCTCTTAATAACCACACCAACCCAATCCACGTCCATCAGAAAGCAGCGTAGAAGCGATCCAATGAACATTAAACTCTCGTATTTATAGTAGAAGCATTACTATAAAACGGAAATCCGCATCGCGGCTCCAGACGTCCATTTTATGGCCTTTCTTGAACAAGTTTAACTTCGTTTCGATACAACCGCCTCGACAGATTGGCTCGTAAATGCTGGCCAGGTACACAACTTGAATTTACATAGCTTTGATGGAGTTTCAGTGTTATGGTTTCATTGGAGTCCTTTCTCTGGTAAATAGGTGTCGATATCTTGCCAGGTTTTGAAAATAGGATTTTGATCTAGTTTCTGTCTTTAACTAGCATTGAAAGCACTCATGTTTAAGAAAGGGCTTACTTTTTTAATTAATGTAGTTCCTGGACATTGGAGATTATTTTGATGAACTGCTCAAAACAACAATAAAAAAACAATTGTATTTTTTTGTCGGTATCATGTGCCATATCAGTTTATACCTTAAAAAATGATTTTTGAAAAGAGCAACACCATTTTCATACGCTTTCTTTTTTGGTGAGAATTGCTTTCCAAACTAATAGTAAAGTTAATATTGACGGAATCTAGATAATGTGTAACATTTTACATGTTCAAATAAGCCATTTCATTTCATCATAATAATATATCTAAAATCTGCAGGAGATTAATGTAAGTATTGAAGTACCACGCATTGCTTTGTAAGTATGATGTTGCTATTGTTTGTCAGGTGAGTAACATTTTCGAGTCATTATTCACTGATATATAAACAAAACACGATATTCTCTACTGTTACTGAGTTTTGTATGATGCATTGCCCCACTATTAAAAAAGTTTGGCCTTTATAAGTAAGACTTCAAGTAGTGGCAACTAACGTCAATATAAACTTTATTAACAAACTGCTTGACAAAGTTCTTTAACAAGCCATCTTTGTCATCTTCATCAAATCTTCATCACAAATCGCATTAACGCTATTCAAAGCAAAATATACTAAACATCCACCCTTAGCTGTGATGTTATTACCACCTTCATCCCCAGAATCTGCCCTAAATCCCCAGCCCTTTACAAACAGAAAGACGTAAAATTTATGAGCAATAAAAAGTTACAGCGAGGATTTGAATCAACGGCCTTGCAATGAAGAGCGTTAAGCTTCAAAACAGATGTAAAAAGAGGTGTGCGACGATTAATCGACTATATCCTGCAGCCATAACGACATGCGATATAGATGAAATGGTACAATATGGAACAATGCGTGGGGAGTATGAATCAACTTTATCCAACGGTGTGTACATTATATTGCAGAATAACAATGAAAGTATTGGCGTTGATTAAAAATGTTTTGCAATCTGCCTGTTACTAAACAATTTGATTTTAATAGTATCTGATATTGAAGTGGAATCATGGGATGAGCAGTTCACTGATGGTAGGTAGTTGCAAACTTTGAATTATTGATTACACCGCATAGCTCGTCACCTTGATATTATATAAAATGTTAAATTTCCGGTCCGTTATTTCTTCTTCCAAAAATTATCAAATGTTTGCGTTAACATTAATATAGTTTAGAAAAATGCTGATAATATTATGTTTCTTTATTTTATGATTACCTAATTGTCATGAATCTATCAATTTTAGTAAGTATTTAATTTAATAAAACCAACTAAATAAAATGATATAAATATGTACTAAAAATACTTTCTTTAAGGTAAATTTTTAAAACTGTTCTTAAATTTACTTCTAACAAATTTATTTTAAAATCTTCTTATTTAGTATATTTACGAAGTACTATGATTAGTCCCTCATCCAATAAATACATCGCTTACTCGGTTCTGAAGGACACGGCGTGATGTGAATTCTAAATGAAGAGTTACAGAGCTCCAGAAATTAGATACATCTTCGAATAATCGTTTGATCGCCAGTAACCCTTTATTAGCTTTTAAATTATTGTTGAATTTTGAAGCTTCTTACTATCAAATTGTTCTTAGAAAGCAACTCAGTACAAACATCACATCAACAGACAAGTATCTGGACTATATAGAGATTGGTGAAGCTCTTGTCCAGGTGTTCAATAGAAAGATTAAAGTACAAGAAAAAAGTTTACATATTGTTGAAGACAAAATCGAGGCTCTTCCTGGCATTTAAAATAAGCGCTACCAATGTGCAATGTAAAATCAATTAACATCCATAAAATATGCTTATAATATTAATCGATTTTTGAGATTTCAGCATATATATTATATATTTGTTGTTTCATACCAAGGTGAGGTGCTCAATAATAAGAATGTCCAAATTCAAAAAGA
>NW_023592926.1:0-29424 GCF_014839805.1 Manduca sexta
GCATACCGACTAAAATCTACGATAGCGAACTTCTGCTCATGTCCGTTAAATTCCAGGTACGAATACCCAAGAGCTTACATACGTCTTCAGACAATTTGTTTTTTGTTAATATGTTAATGATAATAATATTATACGTACTATCATCAACTAAGGATATGTATACGACAAACAACCATTCTCAAACGAATGTACGCAAAATTAACAATAATTACTATCCGGCACGACTCATAGACGATTTATGTACACACAGACGTAATGGCGATATTATGTTCAGGAAAATGTCAATAACTGCATAAGTTTTAACACAATTGGAAGAATGGTGCGCAAATACGTAGGAATGTTACTATACATGTTCTATACAAGTTTTCTCGCGATCTGCTCGCGTCACAATCTTTCGCCGAAATAGTCCCGTTATGTATAATATATGCGGTATAACAACTTATATTTTAATCTACTGGGCCTATTTGTGGTCCAACCGGGCCCAAATCCAAAGCAATATTTTTTTTTATTTTATGTGACTTTTTATTATTATATGTTAAATAGTCTAATGGACTTATTGCTAGAAGCATTACCCATTCAACCTGTTATTATATGTTTCGCGAGTTTATACAATATTACGTCAACACAGTTTTACGGAATTCCTCGTGCTATTCTTAACACACATGTCACTTGTATGATAATACTCTTATTATAATCGACTCCTGATTATACAGTATGTACCACGGTAGGTGTATAAAATACTTTTATTAATGATAGTTTTTGCTCGCAGTTTCTCCCGTGTGAAAAAGGTTTCCGGGATAATGGCTCGCTATATATTTTCCCGAATAAAAAAAATATGTCCTTCCCAGGCGTCATTCCAAATTTCATTGAAATCCGTTAGTTCGTTTTTGAGTTTATCGCGTTCCGACAGGCAGACAGATGTGGCTGGGGACTTGATTCAAAGTTCATTTTATAGAATTTTTAAGAGGAACAATTCCGTCATAAATGATTATTGCGTAACTTTAACCGTTTAGCACACAAACCGGAAGTTCTCAAAAGGAAAAAAAAACAGTTTTTGCAACGTTTTTCACTGATGCTCCGCTTCTATTAGTCATAACGTAATGTTTTACATATAGCCTTCGTCAATAAATGGGCTATCAAGAAAAAAATTACTCAATGGGAACTAGTACTTTCTGAGATTAGCGTGTTCCAACAAACAAAATCTTCAGCTTTATATAGATATAGATGACACGAACGAACCACCCGACTGACTGTCATCAATAAAACTCCCCAGCAACAGTAACAACATACCTAACTTAAACTTTAAACTCCAAAGCGTTGCGTAGCATAATGCTACACTCGTCACCCTTAGACGTTAGATGTTAAGAGCCACAATGCCAGTAATTACGAACGGTATAGGTAATTGGTAGGGATAACATAAATTAACTTGAAACTTCTTTTACCTCTCTACCACGGATGTTTTTTCTCGGTTCTTAATTTAGTTACGTCCCTAAAGTTGACTTGTATCTATTTTAGGCAATTAGTCCAACGTATCTATCCTTAACAATGCGGCTTATTTATTATTTGACCATAAACTTAATACTTATAAATTAAACTGAATATAATTTAAAATGGCTGGCTAAAGGTTTTTTAATATAATTTTGAAATAATTTTACTGTATACAATAATTATGATAATTAAACTCTTTCTTCGAATATCCTGTACATTTTGACGTAATATTTAGGTTTGTTTTCTGTTAACATTTATTAATCCATTATTGGAAGCGCGGACAGATTCGGCCAAATTAATTTACACATAACACAACACACGTAAATATATATGTATTCGAATATAAACTCTTTTGTACAAAGAAACTGTCGATATATATATTATTAAAAAAGAAGACAACAGACTGACATTACTATTGAAAAAACTATTGCGGATCGGAACAAAAAGGGCTCCCGGGAGCAAATGTCTTAAGGAAAAAGAACTTGGGGTGAGTTGAGGTTATATATTAGTATGTATGTATAAAGACCACACAGGATCGAGGAGTCTATTATATCGAGTATTAACATCATTACATAACATTTTCAATAAAATCACTAAACGTCATTGGTTTCGTAAAATATTTGTAATAAAAAACACGTTTATCAATATGATATAAATAAAACTGATGTGTATGCGCCGTAATAGGCTGGTGTGATTATTCGTCGTGCTGTTTTTTAACTTAACTCTACGTTTGTTAGCCTGGCAAGGGCCGACTTATATAAACACAACGTGTTCGTGTGGCATGTCTTTGTAGTGGAACGGTCAATGAGAAGGTCGCACGTTCGAATCTATTTCCTTACGCACTTGCAAATGGACAATTGTTATTTCCCAGCTTATCGCCATACTGGGCACAAATTCCGGACGCCGAGTTGATATTGAGCAGAAAAACCCAAATATCACTTTCCCCAACCCGGAATTCGAACCGAGGATTTTAGAGCGGTGGCATACCGCGCTCGCAACACAGTACTCCACCGATACAGTAAACATTACTGATATTAAGTTTGGCGTACAAGATATATTTTTTAAAACCCTTAGTGAAGCCCAATGAAAATGTCGATCAGCAGGTGGTCTTTTATTGTCATTTACTGCATAAGTGACTTTGCTAGAAGACTGCATAATTTCAAATAAGTTCTATAAACCGCAGTACACTAGACATTAAACTAAATTACTTGACGATTACTCATCCAGAGTAGACGACGGTTTATTATTAGATCTGCGTCATAGAACCTTGGGTTTTGAACTGGAAAATTGACGGCATGGAAATTATATTGGAATGAGCGAAATGTTTAACACATTCGGTGTCAGCTGATGTACAACTAGAACGGCTGGTATTGCTGAAGGGTATCGAGGAAGGTAGCTTCTCATAGACTGATAGACTACTATGCCCAAACACCCACCACTGTAACTATTGTAAACCAAGATCGGTCAAATAAAACTTCATATTGACACCGAGCAGTAACCTATAACGAAACAAATCAATTAAAATAAAAAATACATATAAATAATAGTCCGTCCCGTGACCATGAAGGCTGCAGTCTTCGAAACGTCGGGAGAAAATTATTATATAAAAACCGTGATTAAATCCCCAGTTTTATTTCAATGTCTTATCCGCGTAAATATAAGAAATCAGTACATCATAAATCAAATAAAATAATACAGAAGAATTTGTTTTAATTGAGCTCCAAGCCTAAAAAAGTAATTTTCATTTAATTGGTGTTGAAATAATTATATTGCTTTAGGTAGTTATTAATCAGTTGATTTAATATGGATGTCAGTATAAAATAGATACAGAGTGTAATTGGTTGAACGATTGTCTACAATAGTATGATTAATTCATTTGATAATAATGGTAATCATTTTTTTATAAACATCTAATGTGTTATGCGCTTACGGATAAAAACTTTTTTTGTATGAATAGGATGGATGATAAATGAAATACCATATTCTAAATATGGCGAAGTCACACGTGTAATTGATGCTACTTACCTGTTCGCACAGGAAGAAGAAGAAGTTCGCACAGAAGCACGTGACTTCGATAACATAAAAGACACTGTAAATGAATGTCCTTCTGTTTTATGTTTTAGTATAAAAGTAGCTTTTGTAAGTTTTTCCAGGGGAAGGGTCTGTGGCGAATTTAATTCACTCGTTCAATGGTTCCTGCGTTTTCTTCTAATAATCATCCGATTCTACACACACCGTCGCGTAATTTAATTATAATTTTAGTAAGATGTATATAAGCTACCTAAGAATACTTCTATAAGTAATACGAAATAAGATTAATGAGGGTACTGAATTCAAAGTCGTTCGAAGGTTACTAAAAACAATATTTTTATGTGTTCTGCTTCCATAAATTCAAACTATTACGATTTTAATAAATTACAAAAACATAACAATTGTGTTACAAACAGCAACTAATCAAGTTTATTTATTGTGTATATTATTATCGTAGCAGAATAAAGATGCAATGAGTCTTGTTTATTAAAGAATACTCAAAAATTATCGACCTAAGGAAGTTAAGGAATATGATCATTAAGATAGGGTACATTCCTACATTTAATTTATTAAAGCCTTAAATGTAACACGAAGAAAAAAATTCTTCTGTGAAAACAGCATCAAAATTAGAGGAAAATGATGCAGTTATCCACATTTTAAAAAATATTTTGAGCAAGAGAAGGGTTGTAATAGGGTTTTAACGCTGTGTCCTGTGGCTCGGGGCATCTAGAGAATTCCGCCACGGCATCCCCTGCCTGTCGTAAGAGGCGACTAATTGGGGCTTAGAGGAGTCGCGGGGCGAGCAGTGGGGGCTGTTCGCTCAACTACAGCGACTCCTAGATGGACGACAATGCGGGTAGTCGGCCTCCCGATGTTGTAGACGCCAAAAGCGTCCTTTAGCGTATGGGGCATCTTAGCCCCTCAATTAGAGAGGTGTCGCAAATGCGGTAACGTGCAGCGACGGTTCCGAACAGCTATCTCAGTGCAACAAGAGTTTGCGCCGAAGAAGGCCACCGCGGGTTTTGGTTGTTATGCTGGTGTAATGTATATTCAGGGATAGGGACTCAGTCTAGTGTTCGCTCGGACGATGCAATAGTCCCGAGTGTTGACATTGGGCTGTAAGACTGGTGAAACCAACATTACCGTTCCACTCACCCCCCAAATAGCGGTAACGATAACGCGGTTTTACCCCGCGAAAAAGTGTATTATATCGCTACCTCTTGCTTACGCCTGAAATGTTGTTGCCGGTGACGGCGCGCCTTGCTACGTGCATCTCTTTGTGTTATGTAACATGTACTCCATCCACCGGATTTTAAAGCCAGAAATTTAGAAAATTATTTTTCTGAATGTTACTTTGCTATTATGACTTTACCGGTACATTTTAGTTTAATACGTACCATCTCACTCTATAACTATAACCCAATGATTTCGATGAAATTTGGTAAGGAGATTTTTGAAACCTTGGGAACGGCATACATTCTATCTTTAAAAATATTTAGCGGGACTTTTATCTCAGAAAAGTCTTTACGCGGGTGAAGCCGGGAATTAACGCTAGTATAATAACAATTATCAATTAAAGCGATGTTTTACAAAATACAATATAATGTAATTTGTTTGTTATAGTTTGCATAAATTTCCCTATTATTAGAAGTTTGTTAATTCCAATATATTTCCTCCTTATCTCTACTCCACGAGTATGAGGTAAAACATGTGCAGCTATTGACATTTTGAAATGCATACAATTTGAATACTTAATAAATTCTTTGGATATATAAATCACTGTGCTTTTATGTCTACGTTTTGATTTTGAAGTTATATACTTAATATGGGTATTTTTATGTTTTAATTATATTTTTTTGCGATCCGACAACAATATGTGGGTTTTTCGTATGATTTTCCTGATTTTTGATCCAGATGATATGATTGATTGGTCCAAAAAAAACTCCCTGTTATTAAATCCGACAAAATCTCAAATGCTAGTGCTAGGAACAAAACATCAAATAAAACATACGCTTAATTGTGGAGAGCAGGTAAAAATTAACGACACAGTGCTTGAACATGTAAACTCTGCACGTAATCTGGGTCTTATAATAGATGGGGAACAAAAATATGTAGATCATATAAACAGTAAAATTAGAAACGCCTTTTTTAAATTAAAAACTCTATACAAAATTAGACCATACATTAACGAAAACCTTCGGATTCTTCTAACCGAGTCACTAGTTCTGTCTCAATTTAATTATTGCAGTACGGTGTTCGGGCCCAGGTTAAACTCCAAAACAGAAAGAAGTATCCAAAGAGTACAAAATGCCTGTATACGATTTTGTTATAATATACCTCGGAGAGAATTCATCACACCATATTTGAATAAGAAAAAAATTCTCAACATGTCTGCAAGAAGGGAATTACATTACGCTTGCACAATTCAAAGAGTAATTTGGTATAAAAATCCAGAGTATTTATTCCGAAAAACTCTCTTGGGTAAAAGATATAACTCATAGGAATCTTCGGTCAGCTAGTAATAACTCTCTTATCACTCCAGTGCACAGCTCCACACGGTACAGAACGTGTTTCAAGTTCACTGCTGCAAGAATTTGGAACGACCTCCCCCCTCCTTTAAGAAAAAAGATAAGTTTACTGACATTTAAAATGAAGTACAAAAATGCTTTACTTAAAAGACAGCTTGCAGCAGAAAACTTGACTCACCCTTACTGGCAATTTTCTCGCCTATGTGACTATTTTAATGTATAACCCATATTGTTCAATTAGTTATGCACAAATAAATTCATACACTAACACACACACACTCACTCACACACACACACACACACATACTAATACACAAACACACACGCACAAACTAGAAATCCGTTCTTATTAAAGTCATTATTGCTTTTTATTTAATTTTTAGTCATTTGATATTGTTTTTTTTTTTCACATAGTTTAATTTACTTAAACATAAAATGTTATTTGTCGCTTGGAAGGCCAACGCTATACACTTTCCGCATAACATCCTAGGAAGTTAGGAGAGGCTGAAAACCAGCGCTGCTCGGAACTACTGTCCCGGTCAGCACAAGCTGAGCCGCATCCTTTTGTCTTTATTATAGTATAAGTGTAAGAATATGTATGTTATAACTTGTGTAATAAGACAATAAACTGATTTATTATTATTATTATTATTATTTTGGACCTCTCTAAATAAGGTAGGTGACGGTATCACTATGACAAAAACATTTTGTCTCTATATGACTGAAAAGAGTATTGTGTCAACTCCGGATTATTATTCTCACTACATTAACAATTAGAGCATAAAATGCTACCTTTAGGTATCCATCGAGGTTAAACTAGTACCCATATGTTGTATATAACGAGATAGCGACTGTCATAAACCTGCTGAAAATGGCTCTTCTTGTGAAATTCTTGTGAAATATATCCCAGAAGAAAAGTCGGTACAATTCAGGCGTCCGTCATAAAGTATAATTTCTCCTGACTATTGATAGTGTGAATCTGACTAATTGAGTATCTGTGGGCCTCGTTAGACCTCCTAGCATAGGCAAAAGACTGCCCTTAGGGAACCAAAATGAAATGTATCCGTCCTGCCTCACAATACATATCCCGAGAATGCAATTGAAAGCAATAAACTGAAATATTTTTAAAAGTTATTATATATCCCAGAAGAAAAGTCGGTACAATTCAGGCGTCCGTCATAAAGTATAATTTCTTCTGACTATTGATAGTGTGAATCTGACTAATTGAGTATCTGTGGGCCTCGTTAGACCTCCTAGCATAGGCAAAAGACTGCCCATAGGGAACCAAAATGAAATGTATCCGTCCTGCCTCACAATACACATCCCGAGAATGCAATTGAAAGCAATAAACTGAAATATTTTTAAAAGTTATTATATATCCCAGAAGAAAAGTCGGTACAATTCAGGCGTCCGTCATAAAGTATAATTTCTTCTGACTATTGATAGTGTGAATCTGACTAATTGAGTATCTGTGGGCCTCGTTAGACCTCCTAGCATAGGCAAAAGACTGCCCTTAGGGAACCAAAATGAAATGTATCCGTCCTGCCTCACAATACACATCCCGAGAATGCAATTGAAAGCAATAAACTGTAATATTTTTAAAAGTTATTATATATCCCAGAAGAAAAGTCGGTACAATTCAGGCGTCCGTCATAAAGTATAATTTCTCCTGACTATTGATAGTGTGAATCTGACTAATTGAGTATCTGTGGGCCTCGTTAGACCTCCTAGCATAGGCAAAAGACTGCCCTTAGGGAACCAAAATGAAATGTATCCGTCCTGCCTCACAATACACATCCCGAGAATGCAATTGAAAGCAATAAACTGTAATATTTTTGAAAGTTCAATACAGAGAATCTAAATATACAGTGACGCACCTAAATATACGTCAGTTGTGTGCGGTGTTGGTGTCGGGCGGACGTGTGTGCGACCAGTGAGCGATGAACCGCGCCTATCGACGTAACTCATCATGGCTAAATGTACCGGTAGGTCTTTGTAACTGGTCATTATTTTTAATAGTGCTAATTTGTTTACAGTTTGTGAGTAATAACTCGTCACATTTATTAATAAAAGTGTTCGTATATTGAATCATGAAAAAATAGGTTATGTCATTTGTTAGCACTGAATTTTTTTTTCAGTAACTTTGCTCTTAAATTTTTACACACGTTTAATATGCAATTAATTTTGGTTTACATTACGCCTTTAAGTAATATCAGCTTTTTGAAATTTTCCAGTAACTTTGCTCTATAATTTTGACAAATATTAAAATATGAGCATTTTTTGTGTGGTTTTTTCAAGTCTGTTCGAAATAACGTTACAAAATATAACGTCGTAGTTAGGTTACAATCATGGTTTGTACTTTCTTCCGAAGTAATTTGAGCATACTGAAAGTAATTTTTTTTACTGAAAACTGAATAATGAATCACTTATACAAAATGGTCATTGTTTGTAAACTCATGTCTTTTTTTATGTTTACAATTTACAATTGAAACAACCTAATGAATCTGTATTAAAAGTACCTCTTCTTTATGTGCGTAAAATTGCTTGAGATTTTTGCGTTATAAAAAACAGCTTTGATGCACTTAATAACATTATTTCATCCTCAAAAAATACTTTTGACAATAGCGATTCACATTTCTGGGCGATTAGATTAGAAATTGTGGAAAAGTCGATCTTGTTGTCAAAAGACGCACTCTAATATATTTGGGTCTGAAAAAGCTAGGCTAATTCATAGAAAACAAATCACACGTAATCGGTATCAGAAACAGAGATTATGAAGATACAAGTGTACATATTTTAGGACCCTGTGAAAAATGGGTGCTCTAGTTGCGATAAAGGCATTATACGAGGTATTTTATTATGTACACTAACCCCATAACTGGTTGAACAAAATCAAACCTTAAAATCACCTGTGCAAATTTAATTAAATCAGATTTTTTCTTTGTGTAAAGAAATGCCCTATTATTTTATTTTTATGAATAAAAATATTTGATAACAACACAAAAAGTTTATTCGATTTTAATTTATGACTTTTTTTATACTTATGTCGGTGACTCTTTGTCACTTCGCAGTACACGGATGAACAAAACAAGAACAGTTTAAACTAAAAGAGATATTTTCTGTAAAATCTTCGTGATCTATTATGATAACATATCTCGAAGGTGATTGTTATGATAAAATATTTAGAAATATTTCATACGGTTTGATATGGGCGAACGTTTAGCGTCGCGGGTCGTATATAAAACATTTCTAAGAACTTTAACAATAACAAAGTGTAATGTTTCGTCTTGGTACTAGGTAGTCGTATTTTATAGAATTTGTCTTATATGTCAAATCATTGATTCAATAAGCCATAAGCAGGTGCCAATAATTTATAATTAAGACAATTTTTTTTTATTCATGAAATAACATTCGTTTGTTTACGCTGTTGATAGCTGTTGTGTTGAATACAAAAGGACATTGCACCTTATGATCAGTGCATTAATTTAGATATAACGTAGGAAAGATGAATATAATTTCAATTGAACTTATAATAAACTAGCTGACCCGACAGACGTTGTCCCGTCTTAACTATGAATTTGCAGCACGCATTCTGTCAATCGCTGACATTAATTTTCTAGCGTTCCGCTCAAGTTCCTTAATTTTTTCTTTCATAAGATCCTTCACCTGACAATAACAAACACAACAAAAAAAAATAGTGAAATCGGTCCAGCTGTTCACGCGTAATGGCGTGACCAAGGGAAATAGGGATTCATTTTTATATATAGATTTACTTATAAGAAAAATATAGTGTGATATAGATTAAAAAAAATTACACCCATCATACCATTATGCCCGAAGAGGTAGACAGAGGTGTAACAACAGAACCCAGTTCGCCATGTGTGTTCCGTTCGATGATGTGTTAAATGGTAAGCCTACCGCCTATCGGGCATTAAATCTAGGCTATGAGCTGATAGCAGAACAGCCCGATATCAATTTGCCCAACCCGACATTCGAAGCTGGACGTCGCGTCGGAGCGTTTTCGTACTGCGCACGCAATACAACTACGTCATTGAAGCTGTCTTAAAAATATTAGCTAGATTGTTTATTGACGCTGGACAGCCTCTGATCAGTTAAAAAATCTTGCCAAATATATACTTAGGCATCTATTGGCAAGATTTTTTTAGCTTAGTATCATTTTCCTATAGGATACGAGTTCTTTTTCCTGTTTGTTACCAATTCGTGTTTTGCATATACCTGATCGTGCGTCAACCTAAATAAAAAAAATTGTAAAAATAAAATAAAAGGAATGTGTAAGGGTCACGTGAAATAGGTGTGTAGATATTGTGATTTTATTTAATGATGCAACTTTGTTAATTATGGATTATTTTAATGCTGTTAATGTCACATTGTTTAGTAATGTGCATTTTTTTTTATATAGGATTGGAAATGGTAAAATTGGATGCTTTTTGAGCGTGATACACAGGGTTCGCGAATTAAATTAGGTACAAATTAATTAGTTATATTATAGTCATCTGCTGTTCGCTTAATTCTCTCTATAATTACTCACTCTACGACTGTATTTTCAGTGTATTGAGTTCTGATGTTCAAAATATCCACAATGCACAGCACAGCATAAAAACAATTTCCAAATTTCTGATCCACTTTCATCTAACCCATTGAATGCACAACTGAATCTATTTTCATTCGCTTACGTAAAAAACTGAACTATAGTGCAATGAATAGTAAAAAACGACGCAAGATATTTTTGGCACGAATCCTATCCCTGTTTTAATGTTTAATTCCCATATCAATATGTCATACTCACGAATCATGTCCTTATCTTTAAAATAGAGGTACATAGCTCAACCCATCGTAGTTTTTTTGCCTTGGTAAAGACGAAACAATTAACAAAAAATACAAATGTCTGTCGGGTGATTTGGTGCTGTTTTCCATCAAAGTGTTTTTTTTAATTGCCTGGCCTAAGAATCTAACCTCACGGCCCATAGCTTATATTTGCTGCCATGAGAGTTAGGACAAAGTACTATTTGAACATGACATTCATATCGATAATGTTAGGTCCGCCAGAAGTAATACAAGGCGCTAATGCGTACGAGGCGGCCCATGAGGACGAGTGAAATTCTTCGCTATCACTGTGATGTCATAACAAAAGATAGTTAATATTATTTCTGTCAAGCTATGTAATATAATTACAAAGCTTGACAGAAATTGTTTTTGGTTATATTTTGTTCCGAGTAACTTTGATTTTGACTTGGCTAAACCCCAAGGTTGGGCTGATCCATGCAGCAACGCTCATCTATGTATACTTATAATAAATCTGTAGAGAGGTCAATTCTGTACTTGAAATATATTTCAAAAATAACTATCAGGGGGTGATTAGGGATCGATACTGATGCCAAAAATGCAATTAGTAAAATTTTTGTCTGTCTGTCTGTCTGTCTCTCTGTATAACCGTTATAGAAACAAAAACTACTCGACGGATTTTAACGAAACTTGGTACAATTATTTTTCATACTCCTGTGCTGGTTATAGTATACTTTTCATCACGCTACAATTAATAGGAGCAGAGCAGTGAAGGGAAATGTTGGGAAAACGGGAGAAGTTACTCCATTTTTAAGCTTCCGTCGCGTGTGCAACCTTAATGGTTAAAGCTACATAGAAATCATGTATGACGGAAATGTTCTCCTTAAAATTATGTAAAAAATATCCCACGACAGCATATGTCTATCTTTTATGGTTGACTCACAATGACACGTGCAACTCCCGATAGCTTAGCAGTTCGAAGCTTTCTCATTATATTTGTTTACTAATCTTAGGAACTATCGATCCAAACTGAAAAATTCTTTTTGCGTTGGATAGCCCTTTATTTGTGGATTGCTATAGGCTATATATCATCACGCTATACCCAATAGGAGCGGAGCAGCAATGGCTAATCTCTGGAACTACCGGTCCAAACTGAAAAATTCTTTTTGCGTTGGATAGCCCTTTGTTCGTGGAGTGCTATAGGCTGTATATCATCACGCTATGACCAATAGGAGCGGAGCAGTAATGAAACATGTTACAAATACGGGGACAATTTATTAGTTTTGAGAGCTTCCGTTGCGTGCGCTGCGTAAACGGTTAAAGTTATGCAACAATGATGTATGTCGGGATTATTCCTCTTAAAAAGTTCTAAAAAAATATATTATAAAACAAAGTCCCCGCTGCATCCGTTTGCCTGAACGTCTTAAACTCAAAAACTACCCAACGTATTAAGATAAAATTTGGTATGGAGACAGTTTGAAACCCTGGGAAGAACATAGGCTCCCGGGAAACTACTACTTTTATAATGGAAAACTTTAGCCTGAAAAACTTTATAACGCGGGCGGAGCCGCGAGCAAAAGCTAGTTTAGAATAATTATGTATTTTGACCTGCGGCCGTAGCAGATGCCTTCTGGCAATAGTTAACACTAACCTTGCACATGCAAATGACATAAAAATTTCTCAGTCACAGCTCGGAGTTAGGAAGATGGTGGTGTGATACCCCAGAAAGCACGTAAGGCCGTTGGTCCTGCCGTTGCTCTCTCTCTGGTCACATCGGATTACAGTCTCACTGGATTATGAGAATAGAGGAACATATCGTGCACCAGTGTATTGCGCTCGCATTTGCGCACTATAATATCTCCTATAAGCGGCGATAGCCTAGTTGAGTGTGGAACGGACTGCGAAGACGAATGTCCGCAGGTTCAAATCCCAAGGGCACACACCTCTGACTTTTCTAAAATCATGTGTATTCTTTGTGAATTTATCGTTCGCTTTAACGGTGAAGGAAAACATCGTGAGGAAACCTGCACATCTGAGAAGTTCTCTATAGGAATTTCGAAGGTGTGTGAAGTCTACCAATCCGCACTAGGCCAGCGTGGTGGACTAAGGCCTAATCCCTCTCAGTAGAAGAGGAGGCCCGTGCTCAGCAGTGGGCAAGTATATAATACAGGGCTGATATTATTATTATTATTATTAATATCTCCTGCGTACCTCGCTGGTCTCCGTTGAGATTGACCGCCGTGGCCGAAATTAGGCTAGGAGGGAATCATATCGTTCCCATATATGTTTCTTTTTTACATTAGCGTTAACTACTTCAGAAAAGCATCTTGGCTACAGCCTCTGGAGATTATGTAGAAAAGTGAAAAATCAATACAGAATATTATGCAGATTATTATTGAACACAAGGAACTTATAACACACACGACCTTTTTGTTATTTATTGAAGTTTGTAATGAATGTCGGATAACAATAACAATTAAAAGATATGAAGCTTTTATAAAAGAAAAATAAGAAATAATTACTGACGAAATTCAAAGTGACCTTTAGAACGAAGTAAATATTTAGATGTTTTACAATAACACCCGATCACATAGAGTCTCTTCCTTTGGCTATGTTCAGTTTTGTTTATTTGACAGTCAACTGAAATGAAGTCACACATACACACACATAATGCATTTATCCCTGAAGGGGTATGCAAAGGTACAACCAGGGCTCACACTTTTGGTCAAGTGTGTTCTGTCCCATGATGTGATAGGGGGCGGGCCTATCGCTATATTGGGCACAAATTCCAGACTCGGGGCTGATACTTATATTATCATGTAAATTATTTTTTAGTATATATAGAAATAAATTTGGTAAAGCTTCTATTTAATAAACTTATAATTATTTCAAAGGCGTTTAAAATTTACATACCCAGTGTCAGTTACAACAGTTAAAACCTTAACCACTCGCAATACTTACTATCTTGTACTTTTTTCAATCAGCAAGTATTAAAAAAACTACTTATACTCGTTTTGAAATACTGTTTCCAGGAAAGCTGGCGTCGACAGCGACAATCGGCCTTCTGTTGGTAATACTGCCCGTCATATCATTACTGCTGAATCCAATGCGCCTGATTGTTAACTATGTAAGTGTATTTAATTTCATTCTGTTATTCCATTAGGGCGATCTGGAAATCTTTTGGGGAGGCCCATGTTTATCAGTGGACATCCTGCGGCTGATGATAATGATGATGATTCCAATCAATGTGAGATATGTTGTCAAAAGACGAGAGTTGCATTACCATCCGATACTTTTATGCAGTGCTTCACTTGACTCGAATCACAAAACGACAAGTGCCCGTATATTGCCAGTGATACAATTGCTACAATTGTACTAATTAATATTGATTGCAATTGAGATCAATTGCTGACGTAACTATAGTTTGGGATTCATCACGGAATGATATGAATGTAATCAACAAAAATTATGTAATTATGCCTACATATAGGGAGAGTATTATATTATAAGAGGTAGATATACAAAGGATTTTTATGGATTAATTAAAGCTGTTTTCAATAAACGATCCTAATTTAAATCTTCAATTCTATTTCGAGAATGAACCAACCAAAATAACTCATTTGTAAGCATGTCAAAAAGAACTTTGTTCTGATTAGTCCATTTTGAAACAATTCGAAAAAGGGATTAGGTTCGATTATTGAAAATGGTGGTTAATGGTACATGATCACCAACCATAAAAACTGTTGAGGAAATATGGATATACACTTATTAATAAAGAGAATGAAGATTTGGCAAAAAGAGATTGATGGCTTATATTTTGTACGTAGTTTACAAACTTAATGCAAATCTCATACCTTATTTGATTAATCTAGTAAATAAATACAGAAACGTTCTAAAACACAATACAAGTTCGATAAAAATGAGCTGACCCCACGTAAAGGGTCGTAATTGTCAACATCGTGAGTTAAATAGGAACATCGAGTCAATCGTATGCGGGCGAGTGAATAACATAAATTTAAATTGACGGCGGGACGAAATTTGAATAATGTAATATTTATAAATACATTACTAGCACAAGCTGCTCTTAATTAACGGAGGAAAAGTATGCAATGAACCGAAGAAGGACAGAGAAAGGAGAAAACATATGAGTTTGGGGGAAGAACATAAATGATAATGAGTCATAAATCAATTATAATTAATACATGTAAATCCTAAAATGTACTGTCAATTAAGTTAAATGAACATGACACACTTTCCATACAAACATGAATTGATTAAAATAAATATAACTATACAATGAACTTTACAAATGGTGAACAATATTCCATTCTTCATTGTGAAAGCCAGTGACGCACATTTCATTAATAATCGCCATGGCAACATACGTCAGCTGTCAACCTCGAAATCTAGTATTCGATACTCAGAATTCGATACTACTGAAAGATTGTTTATTTTTTCCAATTCCAGTTTCTTGTGATTGCTTGTATTCTGTTGTTTTAAATAATTGAATCATGCGAATGACAGATTGCTAAATCGATGATAAGCGCCAAAAATTCCACTTAAAAATAGCGGTTAATGTTTCCTTGAACGATAACAATTATTAAAATTAAATCTAAGGCAAGAACAAAACATAAATAGCAAGCTTTAAGTATTTATTTATGAATTCCAGGCCACCAGAGTGAACAAAGGATCATTCATGTTGGAGACTTTTCAGAAGGAGGTGGAAGGCGCGCACCTTTCTCTCTACGTGTTCAACATCACTAATTCTGACAGGTTTATGACTGGACAGGATGACAAACTCAAAGTGGAAGAAATTGGACCCTTCACATATGCGTAAGTGCAGTGTTTTATGAGCTGATGTAAGTATCTAAAGATATAGACGGCAATCCGACATGACCGGCGAGGGATCAGGCGCAAGATCAACGGCTTTACGTGCTTTCTGAGGAACGGGGGTATCACACCGTCAACTTTTTGGCTCCGAGCTATGACTGAGTAATGTTTTAAAATAGAAAAACCCAGTTACAGTTATTTTGGCCCGACCCCGAATTCGAACCCTGGACCTTCACGCATTAGTCGCTCATCGTAATGTGTACTATAAGAACTACGCCACTAAGCCAGTCAAAACTAATATTACTGATTTGGTATAAACAATTATTAACTCGTCGACTACATTGTGAGGGTCGACAAAATTATGCATTTTTGACAACACTTATCTCGATGGTGAATTATGTGCAATCATGGTTATTTACGACAAGACACGACGACGACGCAAGACATTATTTTGTCAAGACTTGGTGCATATCTAAGACAGGCAAATGAATCAAAAGCTAGATAATATCCCATATCCATGAACGTTTAGATCATGAGTATAACTCTAAGTACTAAGGATTTTATTTTGCTAGACCAGTATAGGGAAATTGGGAGCGAAAGAGACAAAAGTAACTAAAAAAAATACTGGAGCGTGACACAATATGACAAAATTAATGAGAGGAGGTTTAAACAATATATTGTGTTCAGCGAGACAGAGATAACATCGTGAATCTCTGATTGATGGGTTATAAACTTCAGCGTGCCTTTACTACTTCTAATTATAAATCAATTAATGTCTAATCTCATGATGTAACATAGTAACAAGTAATTTACCATAAATAACATCACTTATTATGCAATTTCCGCCATATATTTTTGCTCTGAGTTATAATTAAACAGATTTGCCCTTGAGCAGACATTTACGACCAGATTCATAATCTTTTGATTATTATTATATGCTTTGTTGTTAAACCTGTAACTTAAATATTTATAAAGTGCAATAGAAACCATTAAGCACAGAAAAAACTGTATAGTCAATTATCGATTTCCTCTGTCTACATTTATATTACATTACCTAGTAACTTCGGCTGATTGCAAGTTTCTGCTTTCAAATCTCTATTTACCCAACATACTATGTTTGTTTTCTTACATAATTTATCCAGGATTCATCCTTTACACTGGGGTAAAGTTAAGCAGACGGCCGAAAGTAAAAACGATCTACCTTAATTCCATACTGTAGTAGAATTAGGACAAATAGATGCTTACAGTATTTTATATACTTGCTACTGGAATAAGTAAGTAATTCTTCAGACTCTGGAATGGAAGTTGTAATTTTCATATTATGATAATGTTTCCAGGGAAATTCGTCACAACGTGGACGTAGACCTAAACGAGGAGGAAGGAGTGATGTGGTTCACCCCACAGATGAAGTTGCGGTTTGTGCCGGAGAAGTCTATCTCAAAACCTGAATTCCTAAATATCACAGTTCCTAATCTTGCGCTATTGGTGAGTTGTGTGAATACTATATTGTATTGGTAATAGTTCAGATAATTTTCAACATTATGATGCTAAATACTGGTCTACAAGTTAAGCGAGTCTATAAGAAGACCACTCTGTTTTCAAACCGCAATCATTAATTAGATGTGGGATTAGGAGCGGTTGAAGATATATTTTTAAGAAGTCTAGAATCCACACCTTTTACAAGAAAAACACTGTATTTAATATCTTTCCCTGTATTTCCAGAGCGCGACTTCCCTGATCAGCCAATACCCGTCCTTAATAAGAGAGGGCTATAACCTGTTCGTCCGGCATCTCAAGTCACAGCCGGTGATCAGTTTGGACGTGCACAGTTACCTGTGGGGATACCCCGACCCGCTTATCGCCATGGCTCAGAAACTAGTGCCTGGACTTATTAATTTCGATAGCTTCGGTATTGCTGATAGGGTAAGAAAACTTATTGTTAACACTCTTAAGCGGGAATAGACGTTCTAATAAGTACGCGTACTTGTGGACGTCGACGTCTTTTTGCTAGTGCTTTAAAATCGCCGAGAGAATTCGTCGGCGATCCTACCGATTTGAAGTTTTGCTCGTAGCTCGTCTAGGCTTGTGTGGCAGCGCTACGAGCCGCGAGCCGCAATTTTATTACAATAAATAAGTAATCAAATATCTTCATACAAGTGTCGTCTTTGCCTATAATAGGTGTAACTAATTCAAGAGTTGTTCATACAATAGCTTAGATATTTGTAAATAATTACAATAATCTATCTTCTTCTGACGTAACTCTTGTATTACTTCGATATGATAAACGCTCTTTTTTCGTTAACCATGACTTTATTCCGACTTCAATTACATGATCAATCTCGTTTTTCATAACATAATATAAACAAATAATACTAGCAAGTCTGTCGCGTGTCATCTTCGTCGAGCCGATTAAGTACGCATTCTTTAAAATCATGAATTTGAAGAACCTCTATACCTAATCCAATTAAGAGAATGTTGCACGAAATAAAAGTATTAATATTTCGTTACATTTTATTGTGAGTTATGACTTATCACCATGACGAAAAGCGTGAATTAAACCCGACCTCGGTAAAACAAACAATGGAATACGTGCCATGGTCAAAAAGTGATAATAGGCGGATGCCTTAACATAGACATGCAAAATCCATATGTAATATTGTGCCCAAAGGCTCATTATCATTGTATTTAAAATGTTATTATTTAATAAAATTAGACCTGGATTCTGGCTAAGCTTAATAATTTTTCTTTTAGTGTTTATGGCTAATTCTTATGACATATTAACGTCAGGCGACTCACTTGCTCTTTTGAAAACTATGCTAGAAAAACGATTAATATGTGAATGTTCACGAATGTTGTTTCAGCTATATGAGAACTCGACAATGTACCGAATGAAAGTGGGTATAAGGGATGAAGACCGGTTCAGCGTCAAGGAACTGAAGAAGTTCAGGAGGAAAGATTACAATAACACAGATGTTGAACCGTTGGAAAGGTAATTAATGTTATCATGTAATTATAATGCTGGACATATTAGGTAGTCTATCTGTGAACCTTTAGTTCAAATTAATTATTAGTTAACTTTTTAACGTCTTCACAAAGTATCGCGCTTATTATACTATGAGTTTTAAGGTAAAATATTCATTAAAATGTTTACAGTTACACTTTCGAGAATACCTATGAAGGAGTAGCGTATCCTCCTGGTTTCCTCTCCCTTACAGACGCCCATCAGCATTTACAGGTTGGGAGTCTGTCGGACCTTCGACCTAGTCTTCCAAGAGACGAAGACCATGGAGTACGGCTTCGATGCCTGGAAGTACAGGATCAATAACGCAACTTTTACTAGAGACTGCAGTCGAGGTTTCTGCGGCATGATGGATTTGTCAAAATGCACTTTAGGTTAGTTTTGAAAGACCCTGTTATCTTCCTAAATTCAAATGAGTCTTTGTTGTATTCCAACCAGGTCACATCATTCAATTGGAAATCATAATAGTATATCGACCTTAAATGTTGTTGTCCTTAATTTATATTAGTTATGATTGTTGCTACAATTGCCGACGGTAGTAATCAAGATAGCCTTATTTGGGATGTTTCTTATTGTCCTAGTAACAATGAGATTATTGATTTTACGTTTGTATTTGAAAAAAATGTTTGTGTGAATAAAAATAAAAGATTATAGTTATAAGCTCCTCTTAAAATATCCGTCCCACAAGGTCGCGTAAAATTTACCATGGCTTTAAACTGCAAGGGTTAGTAAGAAGCGTAACTATTACATCCAATCTTCGGCTTACTTCATTTCGGTGCTTATGGTCTCTTCCAGGTATTCCCATAGGTATGAGCAAGGCACATTTCTTACACGCAGACCCGGCGATCTATCACCGCGTTGAGGGTATGAAGCCGAATGCAGAGGCACATGACTCATATTTTCTTGTTGAGCCAGTAAGTAATATGAATTAGTAAAATATTTCATTATGAAGAAAATAATGCGCATTGTTTATTTCTGGGGAGTGTTGCTTACGTATGGTAGCAGTATTGAGTGGTGTGCTAATCTATTCACGTTTTCAGACAGTAGGAATTACCCTATCAGCGGCGTTGGCTCTGCAGATGAATGTGAATCTAGGAAATATTACTTTCAACGAAGCCACAGCTAGTTTCTCCAACATGGTAGTACCTGTGGTCTACATTAAAGTTGTAAGTATCGATGCACCACTAAACTATGAGTTAGTTCAAACCAAGTTTAACTCTTATTTCTTTGTGTGGTATCATATGCAGTTATAAATTTCATATCTTTTTCAGATACAACAAGACTGTTTCGAAACAATAAAAGACATATTACGAATAATTCACATCACAGGACCTACAGTACTTTTAGTCTTAGAAATAATTTTATTTATAGTCGGTATAGGGTTATTAGCGTATTCAGTAGTTATCTACAAGAAAAGTTGCGCTCATCACAAGAAGAAGTGTTTAAAAGAAAAGCAGACTGCACCTCTGATAACATATTTGAAGAATTAGTAAAATTATTTCAACATTTATTATTGGACTGGAAGAATTAACTTTGTTTTAGTCAAAACGATGAGATATAAAGAGGCTACGGATATTTTTTGCCCACAAAGACAAACATTTCTTTGTTTTTTCATTCATCTCATTTCATTTCAACGGAACGTGTAGTGTAAAATGACTATAACAAAATTATAATACATATCTGTCATATTATGTGAGAGTCCGCCTGGGTAGGAACCACTGCAATGTGTATTTCTGCCGCCAAGCAGCAGTGTGTAGTCTCTGTTGTGTTCTGTTTTGAAAGAAATTTTAGCCAGTGCAACTATTAGACATAATACGACTTAACATCTCATGTCTCAGGATGGCGAGCGAAGCGGAATACCAAACAATACTTTGTAACTCAAGGTCTTGGATGGTGTTTCTACTGTTTATGGGCGGACGTATAGCTTACCATCAGGCAAACGGCAATCTTGTCTCATCATTCGAAACAATAAAAAAACCATTGTTTTATGAATAATAGTAGTTTAAAGAACAACAATTGAATACCATCGAATAAAATTTAAGGGAATATTGTTTCAAAAATCCATAAACGTAAAAATATTTGTAAATACATTAGGTCAAGATAAGTTTAAATGGTTGTTTTATTTTTTTCAATTCGCATAGATTTGTGTATCAGTAATTAAACTGGTCCTGGATCAACTCTCTCATTCAATCTTTAGACAAATAAATTGACAGTGGTCAGTGACTACTACTTTGAAAAAATCTTATATAAAAATACTATCTATAGCTTAGATCCGATACATGTTACGAACACAATGAAATGAGTTTGAAACTACCAGTCTTAAACGACTATCCAACGATCAAAATGTCTAGTGCAATTTTTCAAATGATCGTAAATAATAACAACGATAAATATTTTGAGAGACAAAACCAAAATTGAAAAAAAAAATATATCTTTTTTTATAATATTTTTCTTCAATAGATGTAGCTAAAAGCGAAGAAGTATTAATTTATTTGTTTTATTTCCTTCTCTGAACTTTCAATACCTTGCCTGACTGTTTAGAAGCTAAATATTGATCCTAGAATTTGATGCCATAAATTGAATACTTACTAGTTGCTATGTAAATCACGAAATGAAAAAGATATTTAAGTGTGGTAGTAGTATGTAGAATGTGCAAATATGTAATTCTTTAAACAATATTTGGTAAGATGACTGATATAAATATAAGTGAACCATTCCAATAGCTGGGTGGAGTCAAATATTTTTTAAGTTTTATTTCATGTTTATTGAAATTGTATAGCAAGAAATTGTGCCGAAAAGTTCATAGGATAAAAAGTAAAGTTGTTTGTTATAAAGTTTTAATTATAATAAGAAAAGATATATTGCATAAACAAAATACTCACATGAACGGTGAAAAAAGCAAAATGATAATATTGATTATAATGCAACGATTCCCAGTTTATATTTAAACGAGTAAATAGCAATGCGTTTTAAACAGAGTTTTATAACAATTTAAAATGAAACAAGTTTCCAAATTTTTATTATTCAATTTATTATTTTTTTTATACTCTCCTGTTAATTATAATTTTGTAATAGTTACATTTGCAACACGTCGGTGCGTTCTCAACGCATCAGGCTCATGGAAGAGCAGACTAGACGTTAGATCCTATATCCCATTGCACACTGCTAGAGCAGCTGGTCTTGTCGCACGCTGAAGAAATTCACTGCCATCGACGTCTACCTAGATTTTTTCCAAGAGGGGTAAGGTAACACATAAAGGGGTGGTGATCCTACCACTGGTGGGAAAGGAACTGGCATCGGAAAAGCCGGGCCTAAGAATGGCTGAGGAGGGTTGAGTGGCAAAGGTTGGGGAACATCTTCCCTCTTTTACATCTACATTTCTGATGGCATGGTGAACAATAGGAGAAGAAGGATGGAGTACACAGTGGCGTGCATACACACGGTGGGCAGGGGGGACAATTCTTCGACCTTAGTTTTCCCTGGCAAAACAATGGAGGTGGCATTGCGGGTACAGCAATTTGAATGGGTATAGGCATGGGAATGGGTACTCCTATGGCCACGTTTTCCTCAGTGATAGAGGTAGTGGTAGTAGATGTCGTTGTTGTTTGTGGGAGACTTATGGCGGCTGGTATTGGAATCGCTATGAGTGGAGGTGGTGGTATAAATATTTGGGGCTGAGGCATAGGGAACGTATAAATCTGTAGGTTGACTAGATGAACTCTCATCAATAAAAATAGCAGAATGCGCCATGTTGGTATTGTGTTCTGGAACAAAACAAAAACCATCTTATGTAAAAAAATTAAGTAATTATGTAATGATTATTTTAAATTGTAACTTAAAGGACTGGGAAACTTCACATAAGGTGGATTTTGAAATGTGTGAGTAAATACAGCTTTACGAAACCACTGTAGCTCCTGGCAAACTTTCGCAGGATACTGTACATCGTTTATAAAAATATTAAGATTTGCTCTCGCTGATTATTAGCAAAAATTATTAAGTGAACAAGGAAATTGACAGTTTCCATAAAAATATTGATACCAATAGATTCTGATGTTTATAAGAATGAAAAAACTTTACGGGACCATTTGAAGTTTCAGTACGTACTTTTAACCTAACCTTTTGTTCCGAGATAAAGTATTTAAAAAGTAACAATAAATGGAGAAAACATTTGTTGTAGTAGTTGTAATTCTTAAATATTTTATCAATTGTAATGAAAAAGATACTGATTAAATTTTCGAATAATTATTTTGTTAAACAAAAAAAGGTCACCACAGTTTTATTTTGTTAATGATATAAATAAAAATAACAAAAAATAAAAAAAAAACTTAAATCAACTAAATATATCCTAAATTGCTTCAATACTCGTCATTAGAATATTCTGATCCTTCACTGTCACTATATTCGGTACTGCAACTGAATCGCTTTTTCCTTTTTCTCTTGCTTTTTCTAAAATCCTTCTCATTTCGTCCAAAGGAGGATGATCGTGTATGACCGGTTCGTAATAACTTTGTACAGGGACTACTATTGGAGGAAACTGATATAATGGCATGGGCATCGGTATGTACGGACAAGGGTTATAACACGTTACACTATCACAACAAGGCTTATCATTATTAACTTTTTCTAGATTAGGAATAGGGGCTGTTGGTCTTGGAGCTTTCGGACTTGGCAATTTTCGCCTTGGAGATATTAGACGAGGTGCTGGCTTAGATTTTTTAGGCTTCACTGGCGGCTTCCGTCTAGATTTCAGTTTTACCTTCGAACTTTTAAAGTCCTTTCTTGCTGGAGGTTTCGGCTTCGCTTGTTTTTTGGGCTTACTCTTCTGGATATTTGTCTTCTTCGTGGTTGTGGTATATTGTGTTAAAAGTTTCTCTAGTGATGACAGATCTGGCGGTTCCGGAGGTAAAGTCATGGATAGAAGATCAGATAAGAACATTTCGCTGCTAAATAATGTTCTGTTAATAATAGAACTCTCCTGGAAGTTAAAAGTTATTACTTTTGGTATTATTACCGAGAGGGTTGGTATGACTAACACACGCATGTTGCACGTTGCAGTGATTCGTAGAAATGTTAGTGGAAACAGAAATGTATTGTTCTCGCTAATTGCTATTGAATAGGATCATTGTTCACTTACGTAAAGTGTGTTATATGATTCAGAGAGAAACCTCAATAGCATTAATAAAACAAGTTTTTCTTCATCTTTTGTTATTTATTGTTATAAATTGTAATGAAAAATTTCATAAATATTACAATAGTTAAATGACCTGAAACGACACGGTTAAATTGTTAATTACTTTATCATCGGGTGGTCTAAATATAAGTTCCTTCTTCCCTTCACCTAATATATGCTGTGACGCACCTTTTCTTAATACAACTTGTTTGCGTCGGTGTGTGACAGACGGTTCCCCTCCATCATCTGACACAATTAACACTTGGGATTGTTTACCACCATTTCCACTAGCTAATACCCTAACTGTCTGATACTGTTTGTCTCCCGAGTCTTTGTCACCGAGCAGTTGAGCTGCCTCGTCAGCACTTATTCGTCTCTTAAGCTTCACATCGCCATCTTTTGAGACATAAGTAAGAACAGGTTTCACAAGTTCGCCGTCACTTGTTTCCACATCACTAACTTTGTAACTTCTCCTCGCGTTTCTCATACTTTTTCTGTTTAACCTTCTGCTTCTGTCATTTCTCCTCCGTATATCCCATTCTGAACTGCTTGAACTGCTGGTGTCTTCGCTCGCGGAAGAAACTCGGTGCCATGGACGTTTACCTCGACTGTTCCGGTAGGGTCGAGGCACCACAACAAGTGGTCCTGGCCCTATGACTGGGGAATAGGAACTGGCATTGGGAAGGCCGGGCCTATGAAATGCTGAGGAGGTAGAGGTGGCGAACGTTGGGGGGGACACGCTGGGCAAGGAGGACAGTTTTTTGGCCTTGGTTTCGTCAAACAGAACAATGGAGGTGGCATTGCGGGTACAGCAATTTGAATGGGTAAAGGCATAGGAATGGGTACTCCTATGGCTACGTTTTGCTCAGTGGTAGAGGTAGTGGTAGTGGATGTCGTTGTTGTTTGTGGGACAGGTATGGCTATTGGTATTGGTATCGCTATGGGTGGAGGCGGTGGTAAAAATATCTGCGGCATTGGCTGGGGCATAGGAAACATATGAATCTGTAGGTTTACTATATGAAGTCTTATCAATAAAAATAGCAGGATGCCCCATGTTGGTCTTGGATTCTGGAAAAACGAACATAATGTTATTAAGATAAAAAATAAATGTTGGATGATTTCTCATAAATCAATAACCTACAGTCATGCTGCGTCAACACGATATTTTTGGTACAAAGTAACATTCTCAAGACTGAAAACCACTTTTATATGGCTTATAAGTTACATAATTGTATTGTGGTTTGATTATAAATGAACGTTTCACTGGAAAGACTTCAGAAGTACAGACGAATTTTATTGCTACGGCATGAACGATGCAGTAAAATAAATCCATAAAACTAAATATTTATGAGGCAAGCCACGCATGGGTTAGGGTTTTAATAAAAATATATTGGAAATGAAACGTTTTACGACTGATTTCAATAAACAAACCTTCGAATTAACAGCGTAAATGGACCAAGGAGATGAAAATTAATTTGTAATTTTTTTTATTTTTGTTCTCATTTAATTTTTTTTATTTTTAACTTTAGACCATTGGTATTATTTATTAAAACCGGCCGAAAAATCGTAGGAACATTTATAAGTAATTTTTAAGTGTGTGGTTTTACGGATATAATTAAAACATTATAGTGTGCGTTAATTTTTTTAATATATCGGACCCCGCAGTCAACGACGGGCGAAACCTGCGAATGAGATACTGGAATCCACCGCCTAGCGACTGCTGAAACCACACTTAATTGCATGTCTAGGGCCGCGACATTCGTCCCCCAGGCATGGTCGTGCATTCGGAGTGGATACCGAGCGCACAAGAATTGCCTCGGAGGAGAGGGGTGGGGGGATGGTGTGCGGTGCTATCTAAACACATTTCCGGAGGACCCATAGTAGTTTTTGGTTAGTATGCCAGTATGTTTATAAAGAGTTAGAAACTCATGCCAGTAGTTGCCTTAACCACTTGGCCCCATGGTAACCCCAACATCCCAATTGGTCGTCCCTGAGACTTGTTGGTAGTAGAAACAACACTTACCCTAGGCACAAAAATAGGTAAGTAAAAAAATAGGTAGGATGAGAGATCTCCGCCGATTTAATATAATAATATTTTATGCTGCATCTTACATTGTAACTAACACTATAACTGCCGCCCTTCGAAAAGACACTTACTTGACAACGGCCCCAGTTATAACTTATAATAACCTGGTGCAGTAGTTACTATGTACATGTTAAAAATATTTGACAAAACGGAAACAATTATCTAATGAATAGTTTATTGTCGTCAAAAATATTGATTACAGTGTGTACTCAAACATAAATGCGAAATTCAAATTGAATATTGGAATTATGTATTTAGAAGTTGCGTGCGTACCATCCTAGCCCCTACCTAGCTTACGTTCATGGCCGCCTTCACAGAATCGTTTTATTACTAGACTATTTAAAGCTTAATGTATAGACTCTACTGTTCCCGAAGATCAATTTACTGAAACGACGTTTTAAGTTTTTAAAACCAGAAATGAAGACACGTAAACATACCCCAATTACTCTTATTTCATGGTTATTACAAACAATATGGAACATCGACAATATTCGGATTCTAAATTAATATCATGGAGGTTCAAACTCATAAGCTTTATAACGTTCTTTCAATTTTAATGTTTCTATTACAAAATCGTTATTTTCAGTAATTCTATTCTATATAAAGTGTCAAAGTATAATTTGTGGGTAATAGAAATAAAAGAATTAATAATCTTAAAAATGTTTATTCATAACAGTACATACATAAAAAACAATAATAGATACAAATAATTTAATTTTAAAATATAAAATTACAAAAATATTAACTAAGTATATTTATCAAGATTTCTGTGGTTTGTTATTGTTCCTGGATTCGTTTTATACTGTTTTTCTGCTTGCGTTTTCTTCCGTGAAGTTCTTTCTGTAGCAGCTGTATTTTCTTCTTTAATTTTAACATTTGGTTTTACTTGTTCCAAAGCGACGTCCACCTCCTCACTTCTGTAATTATCTGCTACTAATTTGTCATTTTTATTATCTTTCTTTTCATCTTCATTTGTAACACTCAACCAGTCCTTCGCTTCTCCTTTTGAAATCTTCTTCTCATAAATGACGTATCCATCTTTCGTTACATATTGCAGCAAAGGCGTTAGAAGTTCTTTATTTTTATTGCGTTTTCGTTTTATACTCTTTGAACGCTTATTAGACTTTCTTCCATCGCGTCCTAGTCTTTTCTTCCAAAATCCTCCTTCAGATGACGTATTGCTTGATTCATTAGAAGTATCGGTATCAGTATCATAACTAGTATCGTCAGAATCTGTATGCCGTTTCTTGTAAATGCCATCTTTCTTTCGTTTTTGCTTTTGCTTAGGTTTACGATAAGGTTGTGGCTTCTTGTATGAAGGATCTGGTGAATAGAATGGCATAACAATAACTGGAAGTTTGTGTGCTGGTCCCGGAGCTGGCATGGGCATCATTGGCATTGGGCCAGGAAATGGCATAGGTCCTGGGATTCCAGGAGGTATAGGAACGGGAATAGGCACTGGCATCTTGTCAGGTGGAGGACTTTGATAAAACGGTGGTAGAGTGGGCATTAGCGCACCTTCAAGAATTTTGTTGTAGTGTCGGGAATTCTCCATTGGCTGGCATCCTACAGTGCATCGGTAGGTTTTGTGGAAAGTATTGTATATTGGTTGGACATAATGGCAACTCAGGCTCTTTTGCGATAGTTAATGTGGTACTTATTATGATAAAGTACCATCTTAACATATACATTTTTACCTGAAAAATAAATACAGTAATTACTTAACTTTTTTGATAATTTTGTTCTTATCTTATATTTGCAGAAACATTGAAAACATTTTAACGGTGTCATTTCTAACAAATATCACCATTATACCATTAAAAGAATGTAAATTTTATTAAAGGTAAAAAATTGCTTCATTTTTTTGTAATTAAACTTACTCTGTTCCATTAGCTGCCAGAAGCGGCTTCAACTACTAAATGCTTTTCTAGCAGAACTTCGGTTTCTTTTGTAATTTCAGCCAGATGTTCAAAATAAAACATTCATACTAACGTCCACAATGAAGGGTTTATGCAATCTTCGACAATAGGTATTGAAAGCCACTTGCGCTGTTACGAGATACGGCTGGTCTATAACGCCTTATTTGTGTATCGAGAGGTAGACAGAAAACTTAAGGTAAGCATATCACCGTATGAAAGGACTGGGAGATATTAGTTTATCAAAGGTTAGTCGTTATCTGGGATTTAAAAACTTCATTATCATACTCATAACTTTATAGTCAGGGATCAATTACTGTTAGGTAGTTCATGTCGTCCATTAGATTTGTTATATCCTTACATGTTAGTCTCTATTACTATAATAAAAATAAATAATATACACTGATGGGCTATTTGACTATTATTGAGAAAATGGCTTCCGTAGGTTTTTATTCAATTGTTTAGATACATAGCACTGTTTTGTTCATTACTGTTGCTAAGTAGTAGAGTTAAAATTGTGAGACCACAATGATAAGAGTCGTAATTTATGGATGATCCTAAGGAACTCTGGGTGGTGTCTTAGTCAGGTAACACATTATGTTCATGTCATTTAGATTTTAGACTATGAGTCATAAAAAAATGTTTTAGTTAGTGGAAAGATATTTATAACAAAAATAAACGGTTAATTAATTACTCTGACCTCCCGTGACCGTTTTCTCTGTTTCCGCTTTGGGAAACCCCTTCCGATAATGTCTTTGCAAATTCGTCGTTGATAATTTTAGTAAAATCCCCATAATATCGCTTCGAAATATAGGTAAATTCCGAATTTTAGCACAATTTGAGAAATTATTATACTTAACTCTCCTATAAAGGCTTTACAAAGTATTGTAGATTTATGTGATTATAAATTAAATATCAGCAAGTATGTTTCTTCATTTGTGGATATGATAGGTGCCATTTATAATCAGACTAGATATATTTAAAAGAAATCCATTTTACCTATAGAATGAGCTATTAAAATTTTCTTCAGAATCAAAAGATATATAAAATAAGTACCTTATTGCAAAACTACATAAGAAATATAAAAGCATACTGTAAGCAGGCAAATAATTAAAGAATTTTTTAAATCTTTGAATGAATCGACCAAAATCTAACACAAATAGCCAACGTTAGGTAACACATGCAAATCTATTGTACTTTAAAATCTGAAACTATATAATGGCTTGAAACCAAATTCTTTCAGTTTAGGTGGATATTCCCAACTAGAAACACTGGTGATGCCCTGAAAAACTTTAAATCAAATTAAAGGTAAATTATATTAGACCTAATAGCCTGGGTGTTTTGTTCCTTACCTCTTTTCTTTATTTTTATCGTAATATTACCGCGGTAAGGGAATATGACATGAGTTGCATTGGACTCAGTTTTTTGTCCGGTAGTGTGCACTAAATATCTCTGAGTTTGACCTTGGCACAAGTAAGTTGTATCTCCATACCCTTAGGTAACTGTTAAATTTTAAAACTTTTGTTAAATTAATAAATTCATATGATAAAAAA
>NW_023592927.1:0-29375 GCF_014839805.1 Manduca sexta
GTATAAATAGCTGCGGTTTTAATAACGGGGTTTGAATCTTAAATGGAAACCATAGTTGGTTATTCAGAAATGATTTAATACCCTGCGAGAAAGATATTCCTAATGTCCTTTATATTTGACTTGCTTCCAAGTCGTTACTGAAAAGTATTTGGTTAGATAAGCAACGACATCAACAAATTAATGATTATGAAAAAGAAATGCCAGAAAACTTTAAAATTAAACAGTTTCCGTTAACCATGACCCTATTATGTAGACTAGACATATTATCTTCACAGAATATATGTATTGTGTTTCTTTTTGTCAACTATCAAATAAGATCCAATATGAGTCATGTCGTTATTAAAGTTACATACTTTTAATACTTATAAGTATTATAGATCTTTGATCATTTAAAAAAAACGTATTAATGATGCTGATAACGCGAATGTTAGACATTGAAATAAAACTATTTTTGGATTTTTGTTACGATTTTTAAATTCTTTATAATTTTCTTTTGATGTTTCGAAGACTTCACAGCGTTCATGGTCACGGGAGGGACTGTGGTATTGGTCGTCCAAAAAGTCAAAGTTACAATATCTACCATCATATTACAAATTTTGTATAATTTTAAAATCAAAAAACAGTTTTATTTCACTGATAACATAACAGCCTTACTGATTATTTCTAGTAACTATGCTAATATAATTTCATCACATATGCATACGCATGCTCCAGGAAACAAAAATAGTATAGTTAACGATAACTGGTTAGACCGTGGTCCACCCAATCATTCGCTATTCTCTTGTTCCAATTGCGCCGATAAATTGGATTCCACGTCAAAAGACTACCGTTTCAATGATTCAGATTTTGCAACACAAGCGTTTTATTTCCTATACAATATCTTAGTATCTGTATCAAAGATTTATTTTAATCACATCAATGTAATAACTTTTATGAAAACGGATTAACTCGGGTCGTTTAAAACTGTGTAAGCTATTAAAAATATATGAATGGGATATTGATTATTGGATTACTAGGTCTTTTTTGAGGCGTCATCAGTGTCGAAAAATTTTTTTTGGTATAAAACTTCAGTGGCGAAGGATGAAATTTTCTGTAAAGCCCGACACAACTTATAGGTTCTAATAATAATTATAAATGCGGTCTTGAACTCGTTTTAATAATAATTACATTTTAAATAAATTACGAAAGGGAAGCCGATAGGAATCGGATTATCTGGACCCTTCGGCATTAAAGCTCACACTGCGTTTTCTGGTATACCGAGTAGGTTTAAACCTTCAAATTAATTCAAGAAAATGTTTATCTATGTACCAAATTTTATCTAAATTCGTTCAGCAGTTTTACTTAATCATCTCTACAAACTTTCGTCTTTATAGCTTAAAATATATTCGACAGTTACAGTTACATGCAACCTTTAATATCTTGTGTTTAAACAGGTCTCTTAAATATAAATACTATATAGTAAATACTTTTGATTTCCCGTTCTTTGTACTTACTTTATATTTTCGTATCATGTCTCATTAAAATAAATTTATATAGGGACGGGTGAAAAGCTAATTGACTTAAGCGACATTGTTTCCTTTTTTTTTAACTAGGTTAAAAAATAGAAAAAGTGCTGATTTTAAATATGTATGAAGCTTAGCTTAAAAAAGCGGCGATAGCCTAGTTGGGTGTGGAACGGACTGCCAAGACGAATGTCCGCAGATTCAAATCCCAAGGGCACACACCTCTGCTTTTCTAAAAAATCATGTGTGCATTCTTTGTGAATATATCGTTCGCTTTAACGGTGAAGAAAAACATCGTGAGGAAACCTGCATATCTGAGAAGTTCTCTATAGGAATTTCGAAGGTGTGTGAAGTCTACCAATCCGCACTAGGCCAGCGTGGTGGACTAAGGCCTAATCCCTCACAGTAGTAGAGGAGGCCCGTGCTCAGCAGTGGGCAAGTATATAATACAGGGCTGATATTACATTATTATTATTATGAAGCTTAGTGTCGCAAAAATGTCGTTTAACTCAATTAGCCTTTCAACCGTCAATATTATAGTGACATACATAACTGTTACCAAACATGAAACAGCATTTGTCCCAAAAAGGTCAGTAAAAGGAAAGCTAAAACTAAAATTTATCCACTAAACGTAACGTAAAATATGTCATATTGGTTTATCACTGTTTGAACAGGCCGCATATGGGCCCGTTTGGTTAGTTTTGGAACCTTTTGCCGAATTTAAGAGGTTTGCAGAAAACCCTTAGTTATTACAGTGATTCTATGCGTACGTGGAAACGGTGATTGTGTCTCTCTGTTGATTTGGTTCCGTGGATGGCATGAACGGAACCCTAGTAAATTATATATTCATATCACATGCATCTACGAGGCGGGGGAACATAAGAATGTAAATTGGTTTCCAATTTCTAATCTGATTTCACAAATTTTAATTTAAGACATTGAAATTAAACTAATTTTCGGATTCTATCGCGGTAATTAGTGTTTTATTTTCTCCCGACGTTTCGAAGACTTTGCAGCCTTCATGGTCACGGGGGACTGGGGTGTTCATCATCCAAAAGTCAAAGTTACAATATCTACCTACATTTTACAATTATACAACTTTTTAAAATTTTAGCTGTTTGTGGTCCGATCTACGCAGAATGAGCTCACAGTGTCTTGAATTCTGGCAGCCGGTCTTTTGTCAAAAGCCGGTCTTTTGTAGATCGGACCACAACAAGCTACAAAAAGACCAGCTATAATGTAAAAGCCAGGCCTATGTAACTGACTTTACATGACCTCTGCAAAGTCTTCGAAAAACGGGGAAAATAAACTTTACCAATAGAATCCGAAATTAGTTTAATTTAAATGTCTAACATTCGCGTAAACATAAGAAATCATTATTTAATTTAAGAGTAAATGTGACATTTACCTAAAAAAATGATATAAGCCAAACAAGCTCTTATGTTAATGGACATTTTGTTTCTTTTACAACATTTGATTTATTTGCAGATGTTACTCCGAAATATCTTCAACTACCCCTAATCATGCTGCCATTTTAATTAGAAGGTGGTTAACTAAATTCAGTGCAAGATTCGTCACTAACGCAAGTTACGTTTAGCTTCCGATGAAGTCATTTATTACGCCATTTTTTTAAAGGTAACATATTTGAAACCGTTCGACATTCCGTATTCCGGTTCGCGACCACCATTCGAAAACCAGCTTGCCTAAATGGCTGTACGGGTCAAAAATATTTTCATGAAGGCTATGTAACAACGAATAGATTGATCGTAGTTTCATTACTAGATATTGTAAATATCTTTCTACGGCTTCAACAAACATGTACAATATTATATACCTTTCTTAAGATGTAAGGGTTTAAAAAGATCCATTTGAAACTTAGAGTTGATTCGGAATCATGGCACTTCGTGGAGTTGGTTAAAATGACATTTAAAATGAATCTTGGGAATTGTAGTACATGAAAATCTATTATGTTATTGACAATAAATCACAAAGAAGATAATATAGCAATTAACCGCCTATATATTTTCTGGGCGTATTTCTGTAGTTTTTGTATACGGATTTACGTAAACTTTTATCAATACCGCTTTATGTTAGGAAACATTATAAGCAATGGCTAAAATTGTACGAATAGTGTTTTGTTTCTTTTAGAATGTAATAAATGTTCGTGTAATGGTAGTTGGCTGTATACCACTGAAATCGGATAAGATTCTTAGTTAGGGCAAACCTTTGAGTATCTTGTTTAAATGTTCAAGCTGTTTTAATCGTATCATAATTAAGATAAACATTTACTTAGATTAAAGTGGAAGTTGTAGGTTCGGAAGGCAACGGCTTGGCTGTACCTCTCGAATTGCTTTGGTCCATGGTCAGATGCTTACCATCAGACGCACCGCTTGCTCGTTTGCCTACTAAGGCAATAAAGACATCCGTCTTTTACATCCTACTAGCCCTAGATTATGACCCTGACCTATTGCAGTTAAAGATTCTTCTCTATTAAATTGAAATATTAGTTTAGCTGACCAAGTTTGATTGGCAAACTTCACACACCTTCAAAAATCTTATGAAGAATTGTTACATATGTAGATTTCTTAGGTTCGGAAGACAACTTGGCTGTACCTCTGGCATTGCTTTAGTCCATAGGCAGATGCTTACCATCAGGCGCACCGCTTGCTCGTTCGCCTACGGCATTAAAAATGTAGGTACTAGCAGCCATCTTTCACTTTATACTAGCCCTATATTACTATCCTGACCTATTGCAGTATAAGATTCTTCTCTATTAAATCGAAATACTAGTTTAGCTGACCTAGCGTGACTGTCAAACTTTACACACCTTCATAAATCTTATGAAGAATTGTTACATATGTAGATTTCTTCACGATACTTTATCCGTCTCATTTGCGAAAATGTTTATTGTTGCTGCAAATCTGGGATTGGATTTTCTGCTCAATATGGCTTAACGCTCGCCTGTTTTATAACATTGTATTTGTAGGTTCTTGATAGGTATAAGCTTGGCGAGGTTTGGGCTCTATTTATAGCTGTGGGCACCTTTACACAAGTATGCTTCTACGCAACCATCAAATGCAACGGAACGAATTTATCTTTTTTATGTATGTTAGAAGAACCGATTGATACATAAAAATATTCCAATAAAACCCTTAGTTAAATTGAACCACTTATCGCCTTAAATATTCGCTATATTTATTTCGCTAGATTATTTATTAGTAAGCATAGATATATAGCCAACGGTATATAAGTGAGAATATTTGATAACGTCTCCGTCGACGGCACATCACGGAGATGTGGAAGCAAAATGGATTATTTACTTTCTTCGCGTTACTATTGTACAGGTTACAAAATTGCATAAGTACTTTTCTTTAAAAATTTTAAACTCTTAAATCCGTTTTTGTGTTTGTTGGTTTGTATTTTTTAATATAGCTACAAAGTAGATTTTGGGTCTTGGAGTAACACGGGATTCTTTTCATGGTATAGAATACATGGTTACTGTAGGTATTGCATTCTGATTAAAAACCGTAGACCCTACGCAAAAACTTGATGTGATTGTACACACGTCAACCTGCCAACACAATGTTACGCGCTCAAGATAAATAACCCGAAAGTGTATCACGTAGTAAATTCCACAGGGATTTTTATAATACGCTCTGTTAAGTCAAGACTTCAGGATATTTGATAAGCCTGGATATGAACGATAGAATAAGTGAAGTGTTGGCATTTTTCAGTATATTTAATTTAGATTTTTGTGTATTTCACCTCCTCTTATATCGTACACGTACTTTCAATAACTGCAATTGGCTGGATCAATATAATAGCCGTGTTAAAACTGGCCGCTATATGTTATGTGCGCGTCAGTTATACAACTTGAAAAGTTGTGATATATATTGTTAGCATATAAATATTCTTGTCAGGGTATTTGTGACACCTTTTGCTATAAAAACCTTAGAAAAACAACTGAGCGTTTGACATACCGAGGCAGCTGGCAGTTGGTCAATTACAACCGTTTGGTTGGTTGGTGAAATATTTGTAAAAGTAATAATTCTTTTATTTTTAAATGAAAATCGCTTGAGTTCCTAGCAATATATTATTCTCATTGTCCCATTATTTGTACGATTGATTTGACCAACTTGTTACTTATTAATGGTGGCAAAATTTATAAGCACAATCATAAGCTCGATTAAAATTAACCGTTTCCAATTAACATGTTCTTTGAGCTTCCTTAAATAAAACGCGCGCAGATGCTACAGTTCGAGTTAAGTCCCTCCTTTCTTCTTGAGGGATCAATTCGTGAGAGTTTGTACTCTGTAACACCTAAAAGAAAGTTCAAAATCAATAAACTACACGTTCAAAACAGATAAATCCACACGCGTGTACTAAGATTCATTACTCATGCCACAACGCAAACTTTTAGAACCCGAAACATTTGGTATGCAGAACTTACCCAACTTATCTTATGGCGGGTACAAACCATGCGAACGCGAGCAAGCCTAAGGTGGCTGCAGACCAAGAACTAAGATTTGTTTTTAGCTTTGACGTATATCCGGCTTAAATAAGCCGGCATAGTTGTTACAACTGGCAAGGAGTATTACTTCTTGTCAGGCGAAATTCTAAATGAATCCTACATGGACACAGGTGTAGCGGAGTCACTTTGCCGTGTATTTTAAAAAACTCGCATAGCTATTATTTCATACTTATGTCCAAACAAAAACTATACAAATATGTAAAATTATTTTCCCATGCTTTGCGAGCTAAGCAAATCAATGTATGTTAGGTAAAAATCTACAACTGGTATAAGCAAATGGTTTTCGCTGATCGAGACCGCATGCTCGCAAGCCTTCGGTAAATCGTCCACACTCATTCGTTCGTGTTCGCTTAGTCTGTACGCGCCATTAAGATGTTCTGTTTAATATTTACATACAGTCTTGGAATTTACGAATTATATTCGACCATAATATACGGCCGGTTTATAACTAAATTGTTTCATTTGATTTGAATTAGTTTTAGTGAAATGTATCACGAAAATGGTTTGGGTGCTCGGGTTAGAGATACTTAGTCTGAGTTAGTTTCGAAGACGCGTAATTTAAGCCCGTCAACTCCAAATGTATGGACTGTCGTGGTTGCAAATGTTGAGAATTTCAATTTGGTTCCCGACTCAAAATTGATATACCTAGAAATCTTCATAGTCTTTATGGATTTATCTAGAAGGGATATGATACCCTACGAAAATAAATAATTATATATATTTCTAATAATCTCATATGACGGAATACAATCGGCGGAAAGTAGGTGCACTTAAACCTACCCCAGTGGGAATAAAAGGTGCGAGAATCGATTTTTTGCAATCAAACGAAATGTCACCATAAACCGCTATGGGAAGCGCATTAGCAATTTGGATTTTGGTAAGGGAGTGGTGTACCATTGCCTTCAAGGAGTTGGATTGGTACTAGTGGTACATGTGTGTGAAAGAGTGTGTGGTGGCAGACAGTTATATTACCTTCGGCACCGTACGGTTGCTAGGTTACGATCCGTTTGAAGTTTCTCACGAGTGACGACAAAACTATTGCTACTGGGAACTGCCGGATCGAGACAGATACAAACACTAATTTTGTTTTCCGTGAATGAGAAGACGAGTTTGCAGTTTGTCCGACGGCAAGCGAGACGATCGCAAATGAATAGAACAATACCATACAGAATTTTGAATTACAAAGTATTGTGTGACACAACACAACAGTGCGTACACACTGGTGTTTGATGGTAGAAATAGACATTCCAATAGTACCTACCCAGACGGTCCCTTGCATATGAGACACCTCCTAGTCGATTTTTCTTCAGACTAACTTCAAACCGGCCAATAAATAGCCATAAGATACCTAATTCAACTAATTAATGTTCATGCTGTAGACAGATATCTACCAAGCCCTCTTACCACTTTTGAACCTTGAGTAATAATAATTTCCGCCCTGTGTTATATACTGTCCCACTGCTGGGCAAGGGCCTCTTTTACTACTGAGATTAGGCCTTAGTCTACCACGCTGGCCTAATATGGATTGATAGACTTCTCACTTCACACACCGTAACCGTTTACCTTAGGTGAACTAGTTTCTAATTACAGCTAAACACTGTTTAAAAACAACATTGAACCTAGAAAGTTAAATAAAATAACCCAACAAACACTATACCGTTAATGTTAAGTGAGTCTCGTGCCAATACGCTTGTTAACAGCACCTAACAAAACATACCAACGATTATTTTAGAGCGTAATATCACTTGCATAATCGGCTATAATGAGACAAAGCTTCCAATTTTGTTCAATAATGTGCTGGCATCCAATTTGGCACTAACAGCGGCTATTGGATAGTAACAACTGGTAACTGTCGGCACCCACTTGTGTTGTGTGTAACGACCTATGCCCTGTTTCATTCTATTAGCTCATGATTATGAGAGAGCATAAGTTTCGCATATTAAAATAAAATTATTTAATTGTCTTTCGTGGTTCTTATTATTAATTTTACTTCCCACATTCTACAGACTTTGCAGCTTTTGTCGGAAAAGAGCGGACTGAGTTTAATGTCGACCACATACGCAATCATCGGAAGTCACTAAGATATGGAAATTTTGAAAATGTATGAACTTGTCAAATGATGAGTAGAAGCTTCTAAACCTCACAGTTTCAAAGACGGTCGGTGATTAGTTTTTGTCAATATAGTACACTGGAATGTTTTATTGTTCTAAAGATACCTTCGAAACGTAACCTAAGATGACTATGGAGTCAATCGGCAATCTTTATTATTTGCGGTTCGGTTTGAATAGTTGCTACTGGCAATTGGACTTAAAATTTGAATATTAGTGTCTAATTCAAACTATTATAGTTTATATGTACAGGGCCTGGTCCGGAACATGACTGGCATACCGTTATTTTTTACCATTATGGTAACATTGCAATTAAATGTGGTACAAAATAAATCGCATACTACGAAATTTTAAACATGACAGGAAGTTAAAGCACCTCAATACATTTTATTTCGTCTTATTTTATTTTCCATGTCCTCACTTACGTGTTATTTCACACATATTTTTTTATTATATTCGTCCTTAAAATTCGTAAACGGCGTACACGCGCTCATTTTCCTCCATTATGTTTCCATCAAGAAATACTTTGTTTCATGTGTCACGCTGGAACAGTATACACCGACGATGTTAGCCCATCGTCCGGCGACCCAATTTATTTCGAGTGTAATATAGACATCCCTGGAGCTTAGTTATTATAGATGCTTAATTAGCTAAGTGAGATAGAAATTAATGTAATTCTATTACCGTGACAAAAGTCAAAATGAAAAAGCCTAACACTCTTAATAAAATAATGAACTATTTCAAAATTGTCAATTTGTGGAAGTCGTCGTAAAATTAATTTTTGCTTGATGCCTTTTTTTGAAGTTGCTATAAAATTTAGCTTATTAAAGATAGGTAAAAAATGAAACCTATATCATGAAAAAAAAGGTAAAAACTAAAAGGTCGCAAACAGAAATTGGTTGTTTGATGATTCCCACAAATTGGTAATTTTGGAATAGGTCATTATTTTATTAAGAGTGCGCTATGTCTAAGACCACTACGACTGAGGCAGTACTTGAAACATCAACAAATTGTTTTAATTCGTATTTTTATTTCATACAGTATATAGAATTATAAGAAACTTATTAAAACCTACTCTAACACCGATTCCAACTTTAAAAGATTAGTAATACGCATAACAGACGTTCACGCGCATCGAAACTCACTTAAATTTTGCCAAGCTTCCGCTAAAAAATCCAATCCACTTGAAAAGCAAATATCCGTCAAACCCTTTTAAACGATAATGATCTTTTTAAAAGTTGGCAAAGAAATTAAGTTGAAAGGCGATGATAAAGCTAAAAGTTCCTTATCACTATCTACAACTGGATTTCTTTAGGTGTCTTTGTTAGATGATGGGATTTCAACGTTTACCGAACTTGGTGAGCTCTTTGAAATTTTTCACTTTGATTTTAGCTTTGGCACTCCTTTTAGAGCGATTTGTTTTAAGAATTCAATTTGTTCGTTCGTCGAAGTGTCTAGAATCTAAATTATTTTAAACTGAAATAAAATATATTATTATTAATCCAAACTGTATAATTTCCGTCTACCATTATGAACCTTGACTGCAATAAACACAGAAATTCAACGCAAAATGGCTTTGATCTGGCGTTTCACAAGATCAGTGAGACTGACGTAAGCCAAAATTCCTTTATTATACCTTTCAAAGACAACATTCTTGACATCGTAGATGGTGATTAATGTTCCATTTCCATCGCCAATAATACACGAATCAAAAATTAAAAATCCTCCAATTGAAGAAAACAAACGGAACTCTCAAGTTAATTGAACATTGTTTACACGAGGCCAGTTAATTATCATTACACTAGCGCCGAGGGAGTCGGAGGCTCCGTTTGTAATGGCCTTATAATTGGTAATTTTGTTTGTACCAACAGATTTATCGCACTCCGTCTGGGGAATTGTGAATCCTTTTGGATATATTTGATTAGTTGAAGATGTTCGTACGTTGCTTGATCAAGTGACGTTCAGGTTATCTTTATCAGTTTACTTCTAACTTAACTTCATTTTTAATATTGGTGTTGTAAATTTTAAAACTGATTAACCGATTCGTATTTTCAGTCCGATCATTTTATGTGCGGATGATAGTAAGAAAAATGTTTTTAGCTGTTCTGCGTGATGTTGTTACCTTAGTCAATTACGAAGCTCACTAATATACAAGCTAATTGTTCGACTCCTATCACATCATCAACGGCCACATAAAGTCTACTGCTGAACATAAGCCTCCGTATTGTTCGACATATATCATCATAATCATCAGCCACATATGCTGAACATGGGCTTCCCTAAAACTTTGCAGATGAACCTATCACATAGCATATAAATGTACGCTCGAATATTAAACTACAATATTATTTCCAGATGTAAATCTTTATGGAGAATAATCTCAATTGAAACTAAAAATATATCCTGAATATCTATCCCTAAGGACTCATAACGTAAACAGGAGTTCAGCAGTCAATAGCTAGATCAGACGTGCACTGGCATCCGATTCGATTTGGTGCGGTTAAACTGCGCTGCTGGTGCCGATTGAAATTTAATATGTGGATATTCAGTGTGGAGTCCCACTAAACTTCCTATATGTTAGACTTGTAATGCAATAAAGGTTTGGTGTGGTTCACGGTAGCATTATAATGTATGGGTTGAAAGAATTTTGATATAAAGGGTATTGCGTTACCAAATAAAACCAATACTTATCATTTTGAAAATAGAAATATGCAATAAGTTACTCGAACTATAAAGATGTAAAATAGAAAAGTGTAAGTTTCAAATAAAATAAATATTAATTAAAAGTAATTATAATCGACCTGATGTCAGTTTTGCTAGTACTAAGAGAATTCGTAGCAGCGGCAGTATAAAACTCTGAGAACGGATATGAGCCAGGTATGCAGGGGATATTATAATGCACAAATGTGTGCGCGTTACATAGGAGAGGTCAGGCACAGGACCAACGCCTTGACATGCTTTCGGAGGCACGTGGATATCACACCGCCAACTTCCTGACACCGAGCTGCAACTGACTCATTTTAAGATGGAATAACCCAGTCACAGTCATTTTGGCCCGATCCGGGATTCGAACCCAGACTCTCAGCGTGGTAGTCATACTCGTACCATGTACAATTACAACTACGCCACCAAGGCAGTCTTTACTTAGCTCTGTTACTTACAAACAACCGAAACGACTTAATACAAAAGACTTCATAACGATCTTCATTCTATAGGAGGTAACACATCTTCATAAACGGCTAACTTCAGCTATTTAGATCAGAAGCAGCTGCTACTTACAATTTTGGCCATAATTACAACGATACACGCCTTTGATAAGTGAATTTAATTACTCCAGTGTAGCGAGTTTGTGCAAATTATACCATTTAGCTTTTAATGTTATGTTGTTAGGAGAAAACGCTTCCCGTATCCCGGATGAAGTTAAAATGTGGGTTATAAATGACTTTGGACAACAATATACTTGTACTCGGTAATCAGATACTTATTTTATGTGTATTGGTTGTGGATACCTTTTCCCGCACTTGGCTTCTAAATATACCTACTATATGAATTTTCAAAAATACATTTAAAAATGAAGATGAAAGTGTTCCTACTCCCTGTCTACCTAATTAACAAATTACTTCGAAACACGACAGCTTAGTGGCAACAAACACCATACCAGTTTTTCACTGCAGTTTCATTTTCATTAATATATTTCATTACTAGGCGATTAGCGTAACCAAATTATTTACTAACAGCCCCCAATCTAATTTCAAAGTAATTAAGGTAACCACATAAGTGATGAAATAGCAAATCAATTCACCACATGTTAAGTACTAGACTCTTGCCTGCGGCGCCGCTTGCGAAAGAAAGTTTTTCCGAAATAAAATTTAGCCTATAGCATTACTCCTGAGAGTAATGTAGCTTCTTATAAGTAAAAACAGTTTAGTACTTCATGAGATTAACGCTATCAAACAAACTCTTCAGGTTTATATTTTATTTTTTTAATATATTTAACAAACCAACAGTATAAATTACATTAATATTTTTTACAACATGACTAACAAATGTAATCATAAAAATCAAAGGCATGTATGACACTTATAAATTATATTATTACTATATAATTGCTACATTTACACGAGGTTCGGACACAGCATAAAATCGTCAATCAGCTAAAAGCACAAAAAACCTATTATATTATATAAGATTACATTTCGTTCTTATTTAAACTAAGTAAGGTGCTTGAAGGAACCAAATGTATGGCAAAAGATATCTGCAAAGTTGTTCGTTTTACTCAATTACTCATTATATAGTCTTGCCATATATAAGAGGGCTATTGTATGACGAATTCAGCGTAGTAATCAGGATATCAAAGACACGGGGATAGCACACCAAATTCGGCCTTAAAAGTAAAAAGTGAATACTAAAGTAAATACTAGAATCTATATATTAACTAGTCATCCCGACAGACGTTGTCCCGTCTTAACTATGAATTTGCAGCGCGCAGTTTGTCAATCGACAGTTATTTCAAACAATTGACAGTTATATAAAATTAATATTTTCGTTAAGTTTTCTAATTTTCCGCGCAATTTTTGAATGTTTTCTTTCATAAGAACCTTCTCCTGACAATAACAAACACAACAAAAAAAATAGTGAAATCGGTCCAGCCGTTCAAGCGTGATGGCGTGACCAAGGGAAATAGGGATTCATTTTTATATATATAGATATGTATAGACTCGAGTACTTATTTAAATTGTCCAATTCCCTGTCTTTGGATTTCGCTTGTATGTATACAAAATTGAGGTCCCTTTACGCGTGGGCCGAGTAAATTAAATTTGCCCGTATTTGATTTTTTACAACCTCTTGGTTTCTCATTGAGTGGAAAATACATATTTACGGAGACCTAATCGTTTATTGCTTTGATGTATTTAATCAATTTGTTTTTGTACAAGTGGGAACTGGTCGGTTACTTTAGGCAGGCATAGGTTTTTTTTATTGTCCAAAGTCTTTTGTGATAATTTGGGATATGTTACCTGTACCTATGATAGCAATATACAAACTGGACTACTGGTTTGTCGCGATGGATATTGTCCTTGAAAATATGACGATTAACATTCAGACCCCTTAAAATAAAAAATAAGAACAAATATGGAAAAGATATTTTTTTATTGATTTAAATGACGAGACGAACTCGCCGTTTTGCTGATGGTAAGCGGATACGTGACTGCCCATAAACAGTAGAAACACCATCCAACACCTTGAATTATAAAGTACCTATTGTTTGGTATTCCACTGCGCTTGCCATCCTGAGACATGAGATGTTAAGTCTTATTATGTCTAGTAGTTAAACTGGCTACAATGTCCTTCAAACCGGAACAATAGTGATTACACCCTATAGTTTGGCAACTGAAATAGACATTGCAGTGGTACCTTCCCAGACGGACTCTCATATATAAAAGACCCACTACCAGTACCACCAAATAATCATTATAACTAATATTCACTCGAGTTTTTATTCAAACACAAACAACATGAAGAAATCGCAAATAGCGATAAGACCGCCATTTGTACTTTCTGTTATTACACCATCTCTGTTCTATATTTATTATTCTTTACATTTTTGATGTACAATAAAGAGTTTTAATAAATAAAAATAAAAACATTAATACTTTAACTCGAGGGCTCAACCGGATTAAACTGAATGAAATCCAAGCGATAAACAGCTATTTTTATTCATTTTGCGCATGTTACACGATTTTATTTTACAATTATTATTTCATTTTAAGGCGGTTCTGATTTTTTTATGCTAGTCAGAAATACTTACTTTATATAGTAAAAGCACTGTTAATTTGATATTAATCAACGGTAGCTGTTAAGTTGTTATATACTCGACAATTAATGCTTAGGTACTACTTACCAGCACCTCTCTAAATAGTAGTTTTAATCCTATTTAATTAGTTTATATCGGGTAACTTCTCCTCAGCAAATTTACTAAGCCAAAAACTGTCATAGTAACAAATAAGAATGCTTTTAGCAGTAAAACATTTCTCAATAAACCTCAAGTTCATCAAGTCTGTAATGAATTACAATGTGTTTGTAGGCGTGGAGGTATCCCGCACATCATTCAGCGAATGATTTCAAATGCAGATGCGTCTGTGCCTCGATTGCGAACCGGATACAGTGTATGCTAATTCTGTGGTTAATTGATTATTTTGAATTAATTTATGTGGTTGTACGGAATTTTAACGTAATATTAGGTTTGATTGATTTTGAACCTTTATATCGCTAGGAAAATTTATATAGAAAAATTGAAACACTGGTGTGTTAGCCTATAACTATTCTGGCAATTATTAAACATATATCTTGTTGAGTTTTATAAAAATATTCTAGCAACACTAAAGTTTTGTGGTGCTGGATATGGTAATACCCGCAATATTATAAAAGGGGATGCAACCATGTCCTCGACACAGTCGTCATAGACATAACATTCACTGTGTGCCACTGAATTGAACTCGCAACCCCTTCCAAATTCTTACTGTAGTATAGTCAATATTGACAGCATGTGGTTGTGTACGGAGTGGCGCTCATCGTATAAGAACTCGAGTCTAAGTGTAAACCTGGATATGAATAAAAAAATTTAGTCAAATAAGTAAAATTGTTTGTTGTTTAAGTGTTACAACAGTGACGTTTTGGTTGACATTTTAGTTCAGATTTTGAACAAATAGTTTATATGATGATCGTGTATATACGTCAATGCGTTATAGTGATTTAATAACAAAGTTACCTAATGCATCACAGTGAAATAAAGTGTACAACCAGTGAGTAGTGAGTTTTCTTTCAGATGTGTGGTTGTAACAAACGTTTATTTTATAGAATACTAGATGACCCGGTTGACTTTGTATCGTATCGTATGACTCCGTCCAATGCTCGCTCGGATGACGCTATACTCCCGAGTGTCATTGACCCGTAAGACTGGTGACAATAACTTAACCTTTCCTCTCCAAGCCTTCCCAATTTATTTACGTGTTATCTTGTTTATATAGTTTTTATACACCGAAAAATTACTTCAACGCCAAACTGCTCAAGTCTGATGGTAAAACACGCTTCCTTAACTTTTCGTGTTAATGTTTATTTAGTGCTCGTTTGAAAGGACCTACGTAAGAGTTCACAAGGTTCGGGTCACGTATTGGTATTACTGTTTATATAATGATCTAATAGGACTAGATCGCATGCTTGGCAGTAAATACCACTCCTTACCATAAACACTGGTAATGTCACCAGATGTGTCATTTACAAAAAATATTTGCGCTAGTCATCATAAAGAACAGCATATCAAAGACCTCAGTGATTTCACAGACAAAATTTGCTACTGCTAAACAATAAAATAATAGACGAAATAATATCTATAGTGTTTCTAAATAGTCCCACAATGGGGCAAGGATCTCTTGTGAAACTCGGGTCAGATCTCCGTCCAACCCCTAGATAAGGATGTGCAGACTACGCATAGCTACAAAAATACTACCCTCAAAAATATTTCTTTCACTTGTATTCTAAAAAATATACAATAAAGCAGATATAACAACAGTAATATTCGAAAACCAATTTAGTTGTTCAACAAAAGCCTTTTTGTCTTACAGCTTAGTTTGGCGTCTTTCCAAACTAGTTTCTGGCTACATTTTTAGCTACATCCAAGTTTTACGTAATCTATTTTGGCTAAAACTCCAGCAATGCATATGATTATGTTAACAAGTTCTGTTATACGCTGGTTAGCTCTTTGCATCAATTTTCGCTTTAGAAATAAGTTATAAGTATGAATTTTTAGATAATTTTAGGAGTGAAGACCGGTGGTAGAGCATAATTACTGTACTTGGCTAAATAGGAAACGTATACGTTGTGAAACACCTACCGTTTTGGTTCCAACTAGTCCACTGTAATCATACGTTGTACAGAAAGGTAATACGATAACTTTAATAACCATTGAGAAATGTCATATATGGATTCTGTCAGCTCTACAATATTCCACAAACTATACATGCAATCGCAACGCGAAGAAAGCCTTGTTGTGGAACGGGCTGAGACAAATGTCCGCAGGTTCATAACCCAAGGGCACACACCTCTGACTTTTCTAAAATCATGTATATACTTTGTGAAACATTGCTTGCTTTAACGGTGTAGGAAAACGTCGTGAGGAAACCTGTATACCTGAGAAGTTCTGTATAAGAATTATGAGGATATGTGAAGTCTACCAATCCGCATTAAGCCAGCGGGTAGACAAAGGTCTAACCCCTCTGAGTAGTAGAGGAGGCCCGTTCCCAGCAGTGGGACAGTATATAATACAGGGCTGATATTGTTATACACGCAATCAGTCTAAATACAATCACTTTATCATATTAGTATAAAGAATCTATGCCTTTACTTAAGTTCCAGATTCGTTCCCTTGTGAGCTTTTAACTAAACAACATAAAGATAACATGTTAGTAAATCCAACTTGAAACTGGTGATACAGCTCACTTAAAAGACAAACAGTTAAGTAATGTTAGAAGTTTACACAAGACAGTTAAGTTAAATAGTTAGCGGAACACATAATGGATTAGACAAACAGCAAACTTAACGCTTATTAGTTTAAGCGAAGGCTGACTGTGAAATTATATTCAGGTAGATACATTATTTTCTGGAAATAAGATTTTTTCCTTGCAAAAAAATCTTATAAATCGTTAACATTCCCTTATAACTTTACACAGAGAATTTATACAACGTAAGCCGTATGGAAGTAAACACGCAGAGATAATTAAATAATAAAAACAAAGCTTTATAATATAATTCTGGTAATTATATAAAGACTTGTTTACGGGTTTGATAATAATAATGTTATTAATGATTAATTGCTAAGTCGTGACTTCAGATGTCGACAGTTTAATACGTGTCAGTATATCTCCAACCCAACGAGTAGTTACAGTGCACAATGTTCTTCCAAGTTTTATTATTTTCGTGTATGCTATTAATAATAACATTGTTTATTAAAAAGAAAAATTACTGGAAAATAAGAGGAGTAGTTCAAGAGACTGGAATTATATGGAGATACGTTTTTGGTGATCGCTCCTTGTCCGAATACTCCAAAGAAATATATGATAAATACAAAGAAGACCAAATTGGTATGTATTTCGGATATACGCCAGCCTTGATGGTTAAAAATCTTGAAGACATTCAAGCCGTTGTTGCTGTTGATTTCCAAAGTTTTTACAAACGGGGTATAGTTTTGAACGAAAAAGATAAATTGGGCGATAATATTTTGTCCATCGACAACTATCCTAGATGGAAAATCCTGCGACACAAAATGACACCGGTTTTCAAGAATATTCGACTCAAGACCATGTTTTATAGTATAGATATATGTGCACAAAATTTAGTTGATTTGATTGAAAAAGACACACAGGTTAGGGAAAACCTTACAATATTATATATACATACACAGCCGCATCTATTGGAGCAGCAGTATTTGGGATAGACACAACAAGCAAAAGCACTATAGATTCTCCATTCGTAAAAATGGCCTGGGACGCCTTTGAACCATCATTTTCCACTAACATAAAATTTTTATTGAACAATATGCTTCCATCATTATTCAACATTTTGCCAATAAAATTATTTGGTGATCACGAAGAATTTTTTATTGGTGCTGTTAAAAATGTTTTAAAGAAGCGTCGTAATTCTAAGAAAAGGAATGATTTTATTGATGTGTGCTTGGAGCTGCAGAAAAATGGACTGATGAAAGATCCAACTACTGGTTATGAATTAGAGCCGACCGACGAGCTTCTCGCAGCTCAAGCGTTTTTCTTCTTTATAGCTGGTACTGAAACCACAGCCAATGGGATACATTTTACTCTTTTAGAACTGGCAGCAAAACCAAACGATTTTAACGAAACTACACGAAGACATCGACGAAGTTTTCAAAGATGGTAAAACTGAACTCACGTATGAAGATTTAGATAATCTGCCATACCTCGACATGGTCATGAATGAGGCTTTGAGAAAATATCCACCAATTGGACAGAATCAAAGATTTTGTACGAAAAATACTGTGCTACCAAGCAATAAATTGAAAATAGAGAAGGGCACAGTAATAATAATACCGATATATTCTATCCATCGAGATGAGAAACTATTCCCAAATCCTGATTTATTTGACCCGGAAAGATTTGCTCCTGATAGAATTAAACATATGGAAAAATTCAGCTACATGGCTTTTGGTAGAGGAAATCGTGTTTGTATTGGTATGCATTCATAACTTAAATAAAATTCTAACATATTTTCATATTGCCCTCTCCACTAAACCTTTTAGCGGATATAATAATTAATTTAAATGTTATGACACTCCAGTATACTTCCAATTAAATTCGCTTTTATATTGCTTCCAATAAAATAAGACCTAGACGAAAGTGGTAATTAATTCAATAATAATAATAAAAAATATTAAAATAAAATAAAAATACTATAAAATGTTGTACCATCGGGTATGCCTTTATAGATTAATGTCATGCAATAGTTGTCTCTTCACTAGGGAATCATTAGGAAATATGACCGATTAAGATAATATGAAAAGGTCAGTTTACTTGATATGATGATCTTTCGAACGTGTCGCACATTATGGACGGTAATAACGTAATGATAGTAACAATTTATCGCTTCCACATGCTCTATGATACCAGCACATTGATGAATAAATTATAAGTTCAACAATGTATTTTGTAGGGTTCAAATAAATCAATATACTATTTTATAGACATACTATACAGATATATGAGGTCTAGTTAAATAGCACTTATCTTATTTTAATGAAGGCAGCGATTGCCTAAATGGGAGTGAAAGACTACTGAGACATTTGTCTCGGTTGTCAGTAGACTACCGGGGGATGTTTGTAAAGGTTCAAAACCCAAGGGCACGCACCTCTGACTTTTATAAAATTTATGTGTGTATTCTTTGTGAACAATAGCTTGTTTTAACTGTAAAGAAAAACATCTTAGGAAGCGTGCATACCTCAGAAGTGCTATATAGCTCGCCCCCTATCACATCATGATACGAAACACTGATGACAAAAAGTGGGCGTTGGTAACATATTATCTGCCTACCCTGTCTGGGATATGTGATATAGAAGATTTGTGTTGTTATGAAACACTAGGTGTAGGCATTTATAAACACTATGCTAACCATACTAATCCTGTTTGTAGGTATGAGGTTCGCGCGTATCCAGATCAAGGCTTGCTTAGTCCGTCTGTTGAGAAGGTACACCCTCGCCGAACATTCTTACAATCCGGATCGGTTCGAACGAAGCACGTTCAGCATTCGTGATTCAAATGCAAGATACGAATTCATACCCCGAGAATTATGAAGAAAATTACAAATTTGTTCCAGATGAGGTTTTGTTAAAATTAATGCACCCAACCAGAGAAGTTAAATATTGAATTTTGAACTTTTACTATATTTCGTCATCAAAATTATTATACTGTTGTAAATAATTGGTGTTATATATAATAATTATGTTCTGAGTTATTTATAAAATTAAATAAAAAAGATGTGTTATTGACACGAGTGTTTATTTCAGGGTAAATATGTAACAACAAGCAAACAACAAAACAACAACATTCAAATATTATTAAAAATAGAACACATAAAAAATAATATCACAACAAAGGTTACAATCTACAACACTATCCAGCTTGGATATTTAAATATTGTTGTAATAAATTTCCATTGTGAATTACTGCTTGCTTGTTTTAACGGTGAAGGAAAACATCATGAGTAAACCTACATACCTCAAAAATGTCTATAGGAATTTTGAGGGTGTGTGAAGTCTGTCAATCCGCACTAGACCAGCGTAGTGGACAAAGGCCTAATTCCTCTCAGCGCTAGAGGAGGCCCGTGCCCAGCAGTGGGACAGTATATAATACAGGGCTGATATTATTATATCATTATAAATTTCCTTTAGTCTCTTTTCCGAACTGAATGAGGATTATCTACTACATCTCGTTCTGAAACGATGTCATCCGTGATTTTATAAGTAAAAAAAAACCTTTATAAAGAATTCTTTGCAGAGTTCATTAAAATAATCATTGTGTTCTTTAGTAGCCATGTAAGCAAATTTTAGTCACTTTGTATGTTATTAATTAATTATAAAATATGAGTTGATTATCATTAACAGCCTCTCTGCAACTACCTTCATTTATTTAATAATAGTTTTTTGTTCTCTAAAGTCTTCATAATATTATGTCTGAATAACCTAGTTATTACCGCTGGAGTAGGAAACGATATGTCATATAATTTAATGCAGTGTCTTCTATCTGGCATGTATTTTAATATAAATAAGATTAAAATAAATAATGTTTACATGATGAAACTAGGGTGTCGGTCATTTATTATTACATAACTTGACGAGGACTTCCCGGAAATTTATATTTATGTATGCCTACAATAATAATACAGTATGTATATTAGTCAAGGAACCTATTAAAACACACGACAGTTCACGGCTGTGTGCAATAAAAAATATTGATAAATAACAGTATTAACCCCACAAAATTTGTAATAACTGAAAAACTGCATTCTGGTCATCTAGGATTGAACGTAACCAAAACACCAATCTACGTGGGAGAACATTTATCACCTTACTACAAGGCTCTTCATGCTCGTACAAGGCAAGTTGCCCGTGCAAAGGCTTTCAAATATGTTTGGGTTCGCAACGGCCGTATTTTTATACGCAAGGATGACCATTCCCCCGCAATCCAGGTTAAGTCTTATGAGTTTCTAGATGGATTGCAATAGAAGTATCCCTATGCGCATCTCTTTTTAGCAATTCCAAAACCAAAAATGGCCAATTTAAAGATTTACTATCAGAATTTTAGAGGTCTCAAAACAAAAACAAAGGAGTTCAGACTGGGATTGTTGACAGAAAATTATGACATTATTGTGGGTACAGAAACGTGGCTTGATGCCAGTGTATGCGATAACGAACTCTTTTATAAACACTATAGCGTCTACCGTAGAGATAGGGATACAACCTCGCTGGCTAACAAATCTGGAGGCGGCGTCATGATCGCTGTGTCCACGAAATACCTTTCGAAAAGAATCCAACGCTTCGAAAGTCAACTAGAAGATTTGTGGATCTCAGTAAAATTGCATCCGCGTGATATTAAAGGCACTTTATTCGGCGTGATTTACCTACCTCCCCCAGTCACCGTCTCTGCGTTGGACTATATGCTGGACAACTGTAGCGACGTTCTTACTCACGCTCAAGATGCAGTGATACTTGGTGATTTTAATTTGGGTTTCATAGATTGGACAAATGATAATGAGAACCTATTAAATTTAAGGCCTACCAACTATAAGTGTAATTTAGGTTATTCTTTTATAGACTTTTTGTCATTAAATAATTTACTTCAATTCAATAACATAAGAAATGTTAATAATCGTGTCTTGGATTTGGTTTTTGGCAATTTTGGTCGTATTAGTGTACGCGAGAATCACATGCCACTGTGTAAATTAGATCAACATCATCCAGCATTAATCATAGATATCATAAAGCAAAAAAGTGAGTGTATACACACCAAACCGTTTGCGACATATAATTTTAAAAAAGCTGATTACACTCTAGTGAATAAGGAGTTGCAAAAGATCGATTGGAATTCAGAACTCTCACCTATCTCAGATGTCAACATGGCTATTTCTAAATTTTACTCTTTATTATTCTCCGTGATCACAGTTACCATCCCGAAAACTAAAGTTCGCAGTGGTAGATTCCCCTTTGGTTTACCCCGAATCTAATTAAATTAATAGCAGAGAGAGATAGGTTACGGAAAATATTTAAAATATACCGCAATAATAGGGACAAACTTGAGCTAGAATTAAGCAATAAACGTGTTAAGTCATTAACACTGTCTTGCTATTCAAATTATATAAATTGCATGGAAAACACACTTAAAAGGAATCCTAAAAAATTTGGGCTTTCGCAAAACATCAGAGGGGAGGATCATCTAATCTGCCTGGAGAAATGTTTTTAGACAACAAAATTACCTGCAATAGAGAAGAGATTTGTAACCTTTTTGCTAGGCATTTCTCCTCGATTTACTCTCCGCGAGATGATGACCAGTTCATTCATTTGGACGATCGCTATCCACAGTTCTCCCTTAGCAATATACACATTACTGAACGAGATGTTGATAAAGTTTTAAAGTCCGTGAATCCAAATAAAGGCGCTGGCCCAGATGGGATTCCCCCGTTTTTTATTAATCACACAAAGAAGTATTTAACTCTGCCATTGAAAATATTATTCGAAAAATCTTTGCAATATGCGGTATTTCCCAATAGGTGGAAGGACACAAACGTTGTTCCCATCCATAAAAAAGGTGACAAATCTAATATTAAGAACTATCGACCTATATCCATTTTAAGTGTGTTCTCTAAGCTTTTTGAAAAAGTAGTGTATCCTCTGCTAGCAAAACACCTTTCCAATGTGATTTCTCCCCATCAGCATGGATTTTGTTCACGCAAATCTACAGTGACAAATCTTCTAGACTATGTCTCTGATCTAGCACTTAATCTAGACAATAAAACTGATATTGACTCAATATATACTGACTTTAGCAGCGCGTTTGACACAGTCAATCATGACTTACTACTGTCTAAACTCCAACAATATGGGATCCATGGAAACCTTTTGACTTGGGTTAAGTCATATCTGTATAACAGAGTTCAAAGAGTTACTGCCCAGGGCTTTAAATCGTTTGCCTTTTTCCCGACCTCTGGTGTACCCCAAGGTTCTCACCTAGGACCAATATTTTTCCTTGCATTTATAAATGATATTACCGATCAAATAAAATTTAGCAGATACTCTTTATATGCTGATGACTTGAAATTGTACAAAACTATAAAAACAATCGACTACGCCAAATTATTACAAAAAGATCTTAATTCTATTACTGAATGGTGTACTTTGAACAAAATGACTTTAAATGCCAAAAAATGTACTCACATTAAATTCTCTAGAAAAATAAAACACACTATAACGACATATTACACAATCAATGGTGAAACCTTGGAACAATCCAAAACAGTACGCGATCTCGGAGTGCACATAGACAACAAACTTAATTTTATTAATCATATCGACAAAGTCATTCTATCCACTTGGAAGATGGTCGGTTTTATGAAACGCATTTGTAGCGACTTAAAAATCCCCAATGTATACTAATTCTATACAAAGCTCTAGTACGAAGTAATTTAGAATATGCGTCCCCCATTTGGAACCCGAGTTGCAAAATTCACAGTGACAGAATTGAACGAATACAACGCAACTTCACCCGCATTCTTGCTTTTAAAGACCGTAACTGTCCTTATCGGGCAGACTACTTCACTCGTATGTCTCATTTCAAATTAGACTCTCTGGAAAAGAGGCGCAAAATTATTGACTTAAAAACTTTACATAAACTTATTCATGGCAAAGCAGTGACTCCTGAGACTCTAATGAAAATAAATCTGAGGGTACCTAGGGTAATTCCCAGACAACCTATTGTGAAAATCTTTAGCCCGTATATCTGCCACAGCAACATAGGCAAAAATGCTCCACCTAACAGACTCATGTTCACATATAATGAGATATCCTCGGCTGGTGATGTTGACATTTTTCTTGACACCGATACCGCTAAGTTTGCAAAAAAATGCGTAAGAATTCTAAGTAGTTAATTAAATTCTTTGTTTCTTGATCACCTCTCGTATTCATACTATTTTGTTTTATTGTTATAACATAATGTTGTATACACTAACAGGCGACTCACACGGAAGTATAACATTTTAACCAATATTTGTACCAGTGCATAGTGATAAGCCAATGTGTATCTTTTTTTAATAAATAAATAAATAAACTGTACCCTTGTGCTAGTTACTTGCATGACCTATCTTATCGGTGATAATATTTTGATCTTTCATGCGAATATGACCTTTAAGTATGATCCATTTTCCCTTCATACTTCAAATTTGATATAGATAGGCAAAAATATGAAGGTGCTAAATTTCTGGTAAAAACTAAAGTCATAAATATACATTTGGTACCAGAATCCAACAGAGAAACACTTTTAAACAGATCCCCGACTAACTTTACACACTATAATATTTACATTGTAATGCTAATAGAATAAATAAAGTATACGTCAATACAAATATATTTATGTATGAGGTATGACATAGGAATAATAATCAGTTAAAACCCACTGTCTTACACATTATTATATTATTAGGTGTGTGTTGGTAGACTGACGCAATGGCGTAGTTGTATAACGTGTGTGCTACCATTATCGCGCTGAGGTTTTAGGTTCAAATACAGAGTCCAGCTAAATTATATGTTTTGTTCAATATCGGACCGAAGTGTGGAATTGTGTATATAGCAATAAACTCGTACTACAGAAGATATAACATAGCTGGTGAAATGTGGGTGTAAGCCCGTGCCTATCACTAAAAAAAGAAAAGCGTGATGATATATTTATAAATATACATTCATACAAATCCAAGTATATACTTAGTTTAATAGCAGGGCCCGATATACACTTACAGAGGTAATATATTTTGTTATTGTATCTCGTTCAATGAATTCGTCGGAGTTATTGACGCTGACCTTGATGTCATCATAGACTCTACGGTGCAGTTCCAACGAACGATGACCGCATATCGTTTTTAGACAATCATAGCATATTATGAAAACATAAGCCAGTTATCTGACCGAGTTGCTCGGGGCGTCGCGTCGCGGAACAATGATATTCCAAGTGTTATTAATCTTGTGTGTTATATTAATTTTAGTGCTGGTGACTAAAAAGAATAAATATTGGATAAAAAGAGGTTTAGTTCAAGAGGATGGAATTTTCTGGAAGTTTATTTTTGGAGATCGCTCATTAGCGGAGTACTGTAAGGAGACATACGACAAATATAAGGAAGAACACATTGGTTTGGACTTCGGGTCTACGCCTACCTTGATGGTGAAGAATCTTGACGATATAGCATCAGTTCTCGCTGGTGATTTCCAAAGTTTTCACCATCGTGGTATATTTTTGAACAAAAACGATTTATTGGCCGATAACATTTTGTTCATTGGAGATTATCCCAGATGGAAGATTCTGCGCCAAAAATTAACACCAGTGTTTACGAGTTTACGACTCAAAACTATGTTTTACAGTATAGACAAATGTGCGCAGGATTTTGTTGATTTAATCGAAAGTGATGAGAAGTTACGAGAAAACCTTTTAATATTTTATATTCATACACAACGTCGTCCATAGGAGCAGCGATATTTGGGATAGACACTAGGGGCCAAAACGCAATGGATTCGCCTTTATTAAACATGGCATGGAAAGTTCTCAAACCATCATTTTTCACACACATGACATTTTTTATAAGCAGTTTATCTCCAACCTTATTCAAAATGTTGCAACTCCGACTTTTTGGCGAGTACGAAGATTTCTTTATTGGTACTGTAAAACGTGTTTTTGAGTCGCGTCGCAATGCTGAAAAACGAAATGATTTTATTGACGTATGTTTGGAGCTACAGAAGAATGGAATAATGTCGGATCCAAATACGGGATATGAATTAGAACCTACTGATGAATTACTGGCTGCTCAGGCCTTTTTCTTCTTCATGGCGGGGGCTGACACTACAGCCAACGCAATACATTTTAGTTTATTAGAGTTGGCAGCAAATCCAACTATTTTAGCTAAACTCCACGACAACATAGACAATGTATTTAAAGACGGCAAAACTGAACTCACGTTTGAAGATTTAGACAAACTGCATTACATCGACATGGTTGTAAATGAAGCAATGAGAAAATATCCACCAATTGGCCTGATACAAAGACTTTGCACTAAAAACACTGCATTACCTAGTAATAATATGCAAATTGAGCGTGGCACAGAAATTTTGATACCGGTATATGCCATCCATCGAGATGAGAATCTGTTTCCAAATCCAGACTTGTTTGATCCGGAAAGATTTACACCAGACAGAGTTAAAGATATGGAAAACTACAGTTATATGGCGTTCGGTGGAGGAAATCGCATTTGCATTGGTAAGAATAAGTCACAACTTCGATATGTTAATGAGTCATATTATAATTTATCTGTTTTTTCTTAGTCACATTGTAACGTATTATTTCTGTTGCCCGTTCTTAAAATGATTTCCGTATTGTTTTATGTATTCCTATACCAAATATTATTTTGTTGAGCAATATTTTATGTTTGTCAACCTATCATCGATGCCTAAGCGTCTATAACTATGTATACGTATGACCCTGACTTCCTTGGTGGCGTAGTTGTAATTGTACATGGTACGAGTACGACTACTGCGCTGAGGTCCTGGGTTCGAATCCCGGATCAGGCCAAAACAATTGTAACTCAGTTTTTCCATCTTAAAAACATTACTCAGTCACAGCTCGGGTCAGGAAATCAGTGGTGTGATACCGGAAAGCATGTAAAGCCGTTGGTCCTGCGCCTGATCCCTCTACTATGTCGGATTGCCGTCTCACTGAACTATGAGAGTAAAGGAACAGAGAGTGCATCTGTGTATGGCGCACACACTTGTGCACTATAATACCTCCTACGTACCTGGCTGATCTTCGTTAAGATTGGCCGCCGTGGCCGAAAATTCGGCTAGGGGGATTCATTCATATGCATGACAAATTGTCCAGATCTTGTCATTTCTGACCCTTTCCATAATCTGCTTTACTTACGGCACTGCCTAACACACATACACTATAAAATCAATTTATATTAAATTTGCCACAAAAATATACCTATCAGGTTTTGTTATGATTAACATAATATTAATTTAGATATCTCGTGGAATAAAACCCTGTTCTCTCATATTTGAACTTTTTTCCCAGAAACATTTTCACGTCGATAACTCCACATCCTCAGACCTACATACAAAATCTAGTCGACAAACTAATCATAACATAAATTATTGTAGGTGTCAGGTTCGCTCGTCTGCAGGTAAAGGCCTGTTTAGCTCGACTCCTGAGCAAATTCACCCTTAAAGAACAAGCATACGAGCCAAAACGGTTTGAAAGGAGCTCTTTTAGTCTACGCGATGCTGATGCTAAGTACGAGCTTGTGCCACGAAATATAAATAAGTAAATATATTATTTAAAAAACTGTAAATGACATTACGTTCATAAATAAAACCATATACTAGTATTGACTTCTGTTAACATTGTGCAAAAATTTATCCATCTATATATATAAAAATCAATTGCTGTTCGTTAGTCTCGCTAAAACTCGAGAACGGCTGAACGGATTTATCTTATCTTGGTCTTGAATTATTCGTGGAGGTCTAGGGAAGATTTAAAAGGTGAGAAAATTCGAATAATTGCCGGGAAAATCCTCAAAACAGCATTTTTCTATTTCCCATACAAACGTTTTCTAACTAATACGTAGAGTCAATTTGTAATTTATTACCGCTGCATAAAGTTCAAATTCGCGTGCGCGTTGGAGGATCTAATATCGCGTTCTGAAACTCAACAAAAGTGAAAGTGAATCGCGAACGCGACAAAATTGCATAGTCTCAAAATACATAGTACATAAATAGTGGTCGGCTTCGAGAAACTTAATTTTAGCTAACTTCAGTTGTTAATATAATATATAACTCAAAGGTGACTGACAGTGATATATCAAGGAACAGCCCAAACCATTGGACGGATCGGGCTAAGACTTTACATGCATAAAGCTACTATGACGTAGGCATCCCCTAAGAAAGGATTTTGATAAATTCTACCCTTAAGGGGATAAAATAGGGGATGAAAGTTTGTATAAATGTTCTTAGATTTTCGACTGATTGAACTGAAATTATAGATTGGGGATAAAATTAGTTTGAACCTATAAGTACCGGGAAAATATGTAGCAAGACTTTTATCAAACAGTGGAATTTTATCCTGAAAAACACCTTCACGCGGGCGAAGCCGCGAGCAAAAGCTAGTGAATAATAAATATTTTCACCAGGAATCTCGTTTTAGTTTTATGATATTTTGATCATTTTGTAGTTTAGTGTGAATATGGCGTGTGCATGAGTGTATTTATGACTGAAAGTGTGATGTTGCAGCTGCGACGAATTCTCTTAGAAGTAGTGGCTTTCAATAATGTAAAATAACTATTGATATTTATTTATTTTCGAAACACACTTTTTGATTATTCCTCTTGTGTTCGAGTTACTAACTGTAAATGTTATTTCTAAGAAGAATAAGTATGTGGTTTCATGTATTAAGGTAATATCAAAATGGCTCTGTATTATCGTTAGATATTAATATTATGTTAGTAAAGTTATGAATTATTAATAAGTCATAACTTTATTTTTATGCTACTAAATAAAGATACAACATATAATGGTCGGTACCCGATAACTGTCACGATTATATAAACAATATATTACAAACAATAGCAACTAGCAATGCATAGAGAACTTTCAATTACAAAACACTACGCTTATCACTTGAATACGGAATGTCAAGAAACAATTAGACAGGCCGGCATAATGAGCATGACAACCGTCGAGAATTGCAACATTCCACTCTAATCGATGATTGATATTTTTACTTCACCTCTCAGCACTTAATATGAGGCGTACAATGCCACAAAACGTTAATATATTTATAATGATTCCCGCCATTTACGCGAATGTTAGAAGTTGAAATAAAACTAGTTTTAGGATAAAAAATAAAATATTAAACACATTAGATTGCATAATTGGGAATGGCGTTCCACTGTTGTTCCATTCCGTTGACTGCCGAGACGAATATCCGCATGTTCAAAATCCAAGGGCACTCACTGACTTTTCTAAAGTTATGTGTGTATACTTCGTGAATTATCGCTTGCTTTAAAGGTGAAGGAATAAATCGTGAGGAAACTTGCATACCTGAGAATTTCTAAGAATATTGAGGGTATGTGAAGCTGCCAATCCGCACTAGGCCAGTGTGGTGGGCTAAGGCCTAATCCCTCTCGATAATAGAGGAGGCCCGTGCCCAGCAATGAGACAGTGTATAATACATGGCTGATATCATATCATATACCGTGATAGATTCCGTAAAACCAGTTTAATTTCAACGTATAGATATTTATAATAAGATCATATAAAGATTTCCAGACCGAATTGTTAAGACTCATATGGCATATTAATTACATTATCTACAATGTCCTTCACACAGAGTACAATAACAATCAGTAGGTACT
>NW_023592928.1:0-6936 GCF_014839805.1 Manduca sexta
TAACTGTGCGGACTATATGTCTCGCGCGAGCCTCCCCGAAGTCGGTGACGGCGGAGGGCAAGAGCATGATCCGGTTGCCTGGCCGCTGTGCCCGCCGCTGTAGACGACCGAGCAGCATACGTAAACTTTGTTTTTGAGGGTAATTTGCCGATAACCTTAAATCAATTACGCGAACATACGCGAAAGGATATTACTTTATGTAAAGTTATACAATACGTTTTACAGGGCTGGCCTAGGAAAATAGATAATATAGGTTTAAAACCTTATCATAAATGTAGACTTCAGTTGGCTTTTGAAAATGGGTGCCTTATGAAGGGTCACAAAGTTGTCATACCCCAAGCTCTGCAGAGTACTGTATTAAATGAATTACACCACTCTCATCTGGGTATAGTAAAACAAAAGCAGAGGCGCGTTCACGATTTTGGTTCCCGAGCATAGATAATGCACTGGAAAAAATGATCAGTGCATGCAACATTTGCATTCTACTCTCGCGTGCGCCCTGGCAACATGGCAATTCCCACCGAAAATATTCTATAGGGTACATCTAGATTTTTAGGACCTATTAATAACCGGATGTATTTAATTATTGTAGACGCATACCCAAGTGGGTAGAAGTATATGACACATCCAATGCATGTACTACGACTGTTGTAATTGAAAAACTTTGCGAATTTATGTCTCGATTTGGGGTCCCCACACTATAGTAAGTGACAATGGATTAGCTTTTACATCACAAGAATTCCAACAGCATTGCTTACTCAATGGTATAACTCACATAACATCGCCGGCTTATCACCCTGCGAGTAACGGGCAAGCAGAAAGCTATGTGAAAATAATTAAGAAAGGCCTTCGAACCAGTTTACTGTCATCGGATAATCAAAAAACCAGTAAATTGAATTTGTTAAAATACTTATTTCACTATCGTAATTCGGTACACTCTGTCACAGGCCTTTCTCCGGCTCAAATAGTATATGGCGAAAATCTTAGGTCACGTTTAGATTTACTTAATCCTAAGCCCGTACGGCCGTCCTCGTCGTCAATCACATCTCTTACTGACCGTGTTAAACAACAACAGTGCTCGCAGAATAAGTACTATGGCGGTAAAATAAACAGTGTTATAGTGTTAATGACAAAGTTTTATACAAAAAATATTTTAATGGTAATAAGTTTGTTTGGTGCAAAGGAATTATTGTAAAAAGACTCGGAAAGGTTTTATATTTAATTAAAGATGTAGTGCATTTAAAGTTATTAAAAAGCACAAAAACCAAATTATTTTGTTCCGAGGCGATCAGGTTGCCCAAAGTTATGACTACATGGATGGCGATAACTACGATGAAAGTGAGCAGTGCGCCACCGTCGCGCCTAACTCGCCCCCGACTGTGAGGGAAGAGGAACCGAGGCCGGAGGACGTGGACACGCGGTCATTGTTGTCGTCACCTTCAATAGAAATGCCTCCCTCAAGGAGCACTGTTAGACTATTGCGACCGATTCCTAGAGTTAATTATAAGGTGTAAAATTGTTATTTTTAAAAGTATAGTATTAGTATTTCTTTGTATTGTGTCCTTTTGAAGGGGAGAAGGTGTTATATATGTAGTTATAAGTATAGCGTGCTGCGTACACGCCCTTGTCGATGGGCTAATAAATTAGTGCGTTACGAGCCAGCGTTTGTTTCACTCGTGTCCCGTATTGCATACTTAACAATTTACAACAATAATATAACTTAACACAACCATTATTTTCAATAGTTAACTGTTCCATTCATAGTACGAAAAATATTGATATTTATAGTTCATTCATTCACTCTTTTAGAGTAATAAAATATGGTGAAGCTTGCCATAGGTTGTAACATAATGCTGACCTGATGGGCCAACTTTAAACGAATGTTTGTATGTAAATAAGCAGTATTTTGTCGCCGAAATACTTTAGATTTCCTTCCCTTAACGTGACATATGTATTCTACTACGAAAACTTACCAACTATGTCAAACGTTATTCGAAAAGTAACCCAATTAGTTCCATACATAACGATGTTTTTCTTAAATCTATTGAAATTGTTTCCTTGTAAACATACAATTCCCATTATTTTCAACAACACTAAAGCCCGACCATCGTATCTGTAAATCTATCGGGTCGCTAAAAGCTTTCTATCAAAGCTCGGATGTCCTGTACGCTTGTTATGTGTCGAACGTAAAGGTGTCTTCGAGTAAGGGCGCGTTCACAATGTGTTTATAATTGTATGAATTTCCCACCTCAACGTTTAATATTCAAGTCATAGGAGATATAGGTTTGACATTTTAATACATTCTCTATAGAAGTCAAAGTAGCGAAATTATGTCTCACTTTATGACGAAAAATCAGATGTTATTTTATACGTGTAGGTATTCTATAATTAGTAGTAAAGTTTAAACTCAAGGAGCAGTGTGTAGTCACTGTTGTGTTCCGGTTTGAAGTACATTGTAGCCAATTTAACTACTGGACATAATGAGACAACATATGTATATCTCAGGATGGCGAGCGCAGTGGAATACCAAAAAATACTGTAATTTGAGGTGTTGGATGGTGTTTCAACGTATCTCTTACCATTAAATCAAATTACCATCAAATGGCAAGCTTGTCTCGTCATTCAAAGCAATAAATAAAAAAGGTATTCGCTTACTAATAAAATTTTAAACCAGGATATAAATTTCGTCATTGCCTTCAATTTTTTTCCCAAATTATCCCCCTCCTTCCATGTTTTTAATTACGTAACTTAACAACCTATCTTTAAATAACAATAAAATGAGCCATTTGCTATTTGGTAAACCTAAAATTACTAATATTTAAATGACCTGCGCACCCGTAAATTTACAAACAAAACCTACAACTAGCAATTTACTTTGTGTAATTGCGGCTAATTTAGGGTCTAGGTTTCAAAAACATACAAACGGGAATTAGATACAGATCAACAGTATTATTATAATGAATTTGAACACGCTATTGTAATAACAATAAATTTAAAGTTTAGGCCTAATGTGATTGTAATGCCTAATGTAAATTAAAATGTATCTAGGTCGCCTGGTTAGATGACGCAGCTTTGAATTATTTTCTAGTAGAAGTATTTTTAAAACGTGCACGCCAAAGAGACCCCACTGGACCTGATATAGAAATATAAACGAATATGCGGTATCATTTAGTAATGTAACGTAAAAATTGATCTATATAATATAAATTTCTAAAACACAAACTCAAGCACTGTGCACACACCCTTATTGATATCTGCTCATAATTTATCGACAAATAGCCCATTACGGCGCAGTCCACATGGTGCCACGGTGAGTCGCGAAAAATATAGCCCCTTAACCCAATTGATATGTAGGTCACAGTTCACCATCTTGTATTTCGACTCGTTGTTAACAGTTAAAACGGGCCGTTGTTCTTTACTATTTTGTTTTTTTTTCTAGACTATGTGGTTACCAGCATTGTTAATGCGGGAACGGTCTGCAGAGACGAATGTCCGCAGGTTCAAATCTCAAGGGCGCACAACTCTGACTTTTCTAAAAAAATATGTGTATATTCTTTGTGAGTTATCGCTTGCTTTAACGGTGAAGGAAAACATCGTGAGGAAACCTGCATACCTGAGAAATTCTCTATAGGAATTTTCGAGGGTGTGTGAAGTTTACCAATCCGCACTAGGCCAGCGTGGTGGACTAAGGCCTAATCCCTCTCTGTAGTAGAGGAGGCCCGTGCCCAACAGTGGGACAGTATATAATACAGGGCTGATATTATATTATTATTGTTAATGGAGTTTTTGAGTTCGGTGTTAACGGTATGCGTGTTCGGTGTTGCTTTTCAAATTTATTTGAAGCCAAGACTGGAACATAATGTTTGTATTCTGGTTGGTGCTAATTTTTTTCTCATTTAGGGATTTTTTGCCTACAGCGTTGGACGTTCACCTGCAAGGTAGACAGATAACTTGATAAAGGTCGCAGGAACACGCTGGATGCAGCTTTCGACAGGTCCGTCTGGAAATTTTTAGGAGAGGCCTATCTATGTTCAGCCGTATTTATATGACTAATGATGATGATGCTCCTTGTTCAACAAAATTCCAAAATCGTGGTGCCGGTTTTAAAGTGCCAAAGGCATTATTATTCAGGTCTTCATAACTTGCAGCTAGTCCATTGAGCAATATTTTAACTTCAACTTCCAGACCGTCAGATAACCGTATTTTCATATTTCCCTTCGCTAACACCATTCCATGTCTTCACATCGGCATAACGTCCATGCGTTTCCCATCAATGGCTTTCCGCCTTTTATCCCACAATGGTCCATTCGTCGTTGAATAAGATCATTTACCCGCACTACCCGACCGAAGATCACATTTTCAACCCCGGAACAACGGAAACGCATTTTTTCCACACATATCCCTGAAAATATGTAAATAATATGTAGATGGCTAAAAATCTTGCGCGGAATCCGCAGACGTACCAATTTCGTTATTTTTTCTTCGTGTTCACCAATTGGCTCATATTTTTCGGGATGGTAGTGAGCGTATTTTGGCAAACACTCTTTTCCTTATTGCCTGTGTTTATTGTGGCTCTAATAAGAAAATTCCATTTGACGTGACACCTCTGATGAGATTATCGGTTTCCTTTACTTGTGTTTCCACTTTAATGTCCATAAAAATCAGGTATATATATTTTTTTATTGGTTACTAGCTTCCGCTCGCAGCTTCGCCCGCGTGGATTTCGGACTTCAAAAATGGAGCCGGTCGCGAACGTTCGAGAATGTTCGTTTTACGAAGCTACTCGCTAGGTGATTCGCTAGCCTCTAGGTGCCAAACAAGCCGCCTGCCTGTGCGTTCGCGACCTTATATATATACAAAAATAATCCTTATAGCATGATTCAGTATTCACGCATGATGGCTTATTATTAGCGTATTTCATGTATAACTTTGGTGTTTCTATATCGATTTCTATGATTCTTTTTTAGGGAATATTTAATAATGTTAACTTTTTTAATTAGGGATGACTGAGAGTGTTATAAACGTAAGAGTAGACAAATATAATGAGAAAGCTTCGAACTGCTAAGCTATCGGGAGTTACACGTGTTATCGTGAGTCAACCATAAAAGATAGACATATGCTGTCGTGGGATATTTATTGCATAATTTTAAGGAGAACATTTCCGTCATACTTGATTTCTGTGTAGCTTTAACCATTAAGGTTGCACACGCGACGGAAGCTTAAAAATGGAGTAACTTCTCCCGTTTTCCCAACATTTCCCTTCACTGCTCTGCTCCTATTAATTGTAGCGTGATGAAAAGTATACTATAACCAGCACAGGAGTATGACAAATAATTGTACCAAGTTTCGTTAAAATCCGTCGAGTAGTTTTTGTTTCTATAACGGTTATACAGACAGACAGACAGACAGACAAAAATTTTACTAATTGCATTTTTGGCATCAGTATCGATCCCTAATCACCCCCCTGATAGTTATTTTGGAAATATATTTCATGTACAGAATTGACCTCTCTACAGATTTATTATAAGTATAGATAGAAGATAACTTGTAATGGAGAGACGAGCTTGCCGTTCACCTGTTGGGAAGCGATACGACCGCCAATAAACAGTAGAAACAACATCCAACTACTTAAATTACAATTTTTTGGTATTTCAATGCGCTCGCCGTCCTGAGACATGTAATGTTAAGTCTGTTGAGACATGTAATGTTATGTCCAGTAGTTACACTGCCTACAATGTTCTTCAAACCGGAACACAACAGCGACTACATACCGCTGCCTGGCGGTAGAAATAGACATTACGTTGGCACCTACACAGGCAGACTCTCACGTACAAGAGACCTACCACGAAAAAAATTAACTCATAATATATTTTCAATATCTTAGTAATTCCATATCTGGATATAATTTTACAATAAACACGTAAAGTATAAAAATGCGGACAAATAAGCACGTGTATTTCCTCATAACCAATAACTACCTATAAAATCGAAATATATAGATGCCGAATTATTAATACATTCTCACCTAGCTTGTTATAACTAATGCAAATCTGTCATAATCCGATAATTGTGATGAATACCATTTTTTGTATATGTGCACGGCCAATTGCCCCTTTCGCACCTGATGTTAAAGTAGGTTACTCATGCCACGTGGCTTACAAGATCAAGCACTTACCTAAGCAGTCTCAAAGCCATTTTTAACCACCACAAACATAAATCCGAACACATTACCGCTATTTACCACGCACAATCCCGAAAACATACAAAATCAAAGCGTATTTGCGAACGTTGTTTGCTATTGTCAAAGGTAATTTATTTATGAGGGATAGGCGGGCCGCAGCACCTGAACCTAATCCTAATTAACGGCAGATCGCAACCAAACAATTACGGTTTGTTAAATCATATTTATTAATTAAAGGTTGTTTTAACGCGGGTCGACGTTAAAATTTTTCGGTTGTCGGTTTTATGTTTTATACGAAGCTAAATTTTGTTCGAACGTGTGCGGTTCTGCGTTTATCAAAGTTTAAAAGAGTTAATGCAAAATTCTAAAGTAATCTCTTCAAATGGTGGTAGGATATATTTTATTTCCAATAGTGACTATTGTACACAAGGTGTTAAAACCCGTCACAGTAGCCAACGTAAATGTCGCGTACCGGTATCTGCTTGTGTATATGCTGTTTCACACAGGCCGGCATAATTGTGACGAGATGATGACCCGTTGCCACTCGACACTATCTGAATCGTACCCCACTTACAATCAGTTGCAATGGGCTCATTTTGCCGTGATCTTCAACAAACTAAGTAATCTACCAACGGTCTTGGCATAATTGTGACGACTGGCGAGGGTTCATCTCGTCAGTCACTACCTGGACCCCACCCGCTTACGATGAGGTGCAGTAGGCTCATTTTGCCGTGATCTTCAAAAAACTAAGTAAT
>NW_023592929.1:0-2867 GCF_014839805.1 Manduca sexta
TTTATGTGTATCAATCATCAATGTATGTATGGCACTAAAACGATTTGGCATAAAAGGGTCACTGGTTATAAAATAGTATAGTCTAGCGACTCGCCCAGGCTTCGCACGGGTGCAATGCTGATACTAAATACACTATAGAAAAACTGTGAACGTTGTATATAAAAACATAGCGGCCCGCTCTGGCTTTGCACGGGTATAACATAACAAAATAACAGTATTTCTCCACTATTTAATGGATGTCATTATACATATAAATCTTCCTCTTGAATCACTCTACCTATTAAAAAAAACCGCATCAAAATCTGTTGCGTAGTTTTAAAGATTTAAGCATACAAAGGGACATAGGGACAGAGAAAGCGATTTTGTTTTATACTATGTAGTGATAATGTTCGCAATGTGTACTCTGCCTAACATTTAGGAATAATCATCCTGCTTATTATGAACGTATGCAAAATTAATGTTTCTCGTTACGTCTAACTGCAGATGTTACGATAGTTTCTAAATATACATTTAAAATCACGCCTTCGTGTTATAAGGGTCGCCAGAGACTATCCCACTTGCATGATCTTTTTGCATAACTTTTTTAAATTGCATTTCTTTTTTTATAAACCTTTTTTTTTTTGTGGCGATCGATGGACCTGAATAAAAATTTGTTTACATTACTTTAGCAAGCAAGTACAGATTGTTATGAAAACATATTTTATTGCTGACCGTATGAAAACAGTTACACGAGCATTGTTTTATCTTTCCACGTGTTGTCAACATTTTTGTAACATTATATTGGATATGTAGAATCGTTTTCAGCCGACAATAAAGCAAACTAGTTTTTATTCAACTTACTTATATTGTGCTCGGAGTACCCATCGTGAGAAGATATAAAACTGTTTTGTATAATAGCGTTTATTTGTTCCTCAGTAAAGTATTCGCCCACTTTGTCAACTCTGGGTTAGAGATAGCGCGAGAAATATGATTATGAAAGATTGAATAAATGAAATCACTTTGTTCTACACCATATACAGCAAAATCAATAGAAATATAATAAAAAAAAATGTAATTTGTATTTTTTACGGTGTCTGATTTAGGCGGTATATCTATATATAGTGCCTAAATCGGACAGTACCTATGTACTTATCGTTAATTAATTTATTCGTGATTCTTTCCGATTTAAAACCAAACAAGAAAGTTTTCCCAAATAATTTCCGCTATGTCACAAAGCTAGACAAATGTTGGCAACACCTGTAGTGTGCAACAATTGTTTAATTTGATAGCGCACACGCGGCCGTGTACTGAATCCCGGTAAATACAATTCTATTAATAACTACCGTGTAATGTTATCTACCTCTGTACGTAATTACATGTTTTCATACTGAAATGAGTCGTATTAATTATGTATTAATGTTGTTTTTGCATCAGAATCTTATTAGTATTATCAATAATATATTGTGAATGTATGTTTCAAATGAAAAAAATAAAAATTATTTATAGAAGTAAACATAAAAAAAAAATGAAATCTTAAAACAGTAGAACAAATTTGTTTATTTCCTTGGATTCCTTACAAGGCAAGCCTGTATCGAGGAAAAATATAATATTATAAGTTTGTTATAAGTTAAATAGAATAAAGAAGTTTTAAAGCGAAAAAAATATTTCTAATGTTTATGCGAATGATTAAGACATTGAAATAAAACTATTTTGCGAATTCTATCGCGGTTTTATATTATGATTTTCTCCCGACGTTAAATGGGAACAATTGTATACTTGTAAAATGTAGGTAGATATTGTAACTTTAACTTATCAGGTTACCAACACTTTCGTCAGCTCCGTGACCACGAAGACTGTAATCTTCATAACGTCGGGAGAAAATTGTAATATAAAAAATAAAACACGCAAAATAGTTTTACTTCAGTGAAAAGGTATAGGATGATAATCAGGTCACTAATTATAAATACTTTTTATATAGTTTCTACTCTAATATTAGCTATTAACAAATAAATTATTCCACAATCGTACAAAATCGCAAACACGATTGAAATCTGAACCATTTTCGTCACGCACCAGTTAACCTCGATTTGATAAAAATGCACGTTTCATTTAACGTTTCTTTGTATTGATGAATTGTTTTCTTACTCAATAGATTATCAAGATTCGTTCACTGTTCGAGTATATAGGATAAAATATCTAGTTATCGTGACAAGTGTCTCTATAATTGCTGGTCATCTGTGTTCCGAATCACGTCTAGATTCGTTTAGCATTTAGCGGCTTCTAAGTTTTCTTAGGAACAGTCGAATTCAAATTTCTTAGGAACAGTCGAATTGTCGCAATTATGTACGAGAGTAAAATTTGCTTAATACTTTTACGCAGACGGGGAGCTAAAATTCGTTTATTTTGGCGTATACAGACAAGGTGGTCATCTACCTGACATTTATATTAGATTATCTTCTAAAAATATATCTAGTTGATCTAGAAATGATTTTGATTACAAACTGACTAAAAGAAATTTCTTTCCTTGGAGTTAATTAAAAATAATAAAATACTTTATTTATCACGTAGCCAAACAAAGTTGTATTTATGATACGTCATAACATTTCATATGATAAAGATAAGGAAAGGACGAAGTAAATCAAATAAGCCAGTTCGGGCTGGCAGGTAAAGAGAAGATGAAAAAGATAATCTTTACATATATAATAAAGTTCCCCGCCGCGTTTGTCTGCCTTAACTCGATTATTTCAAATATAATCAAACGGATTTCGAATAAATTTCCTAATGAGTTAGTATAAGAAAATGTTTGGGATATAGATTACTTAATATCCCGGAAAAATCGTTCACGTGGGCAAAGCTGAGAGCAAAAGTAGTATGATTATAATTTCAAT
>NW_023592930.1:0-29316 GCF_014839805.1 Manduca sexta
CATATGTCTTGGGAAGGGAGGAGGCCAAGAGCCGCCATGTTGATTTCCAATGCTTCAAATCGAAATCTGTTACAAACCTGGCTGAGGCCACAGCTGACCCCGCTATTGAGCTAGAACCGAGCCGCGCTCGCGAGGAGGAAGCGCTGGAGCCGCCGGACGCGCCCGATGAGGAGCCACAGTGATCGCGCCGGCTCTACCGCCCTGCCGGCGCCTGGCTCGGCCTGTTGTGCTGGTTGTGAGCGGCCGCGACACCCACGCCACCAGGCGAGCCGGTCTGCAAGCGCATTCCAGTTTATCTCACATAGGAATGTTTTGCGAGTGTTCCTCCAAAAACGCGTGTTAGGCTGAGTAGAAGGGTTGCGGTGAGCAGCTGCAAATGTCTGTGTGGTGGGACAGTGTCGCGGGACAATGACTTGCGTACTTAAAGTTGATGTCGCGTTGTTCGCAAATTGTGCAGTGACAGTGAATCAGTAAACTGCCACAAAAATTCCACTTGTTCAGAAAAAAATATGGAATATCAATAAAGCAGTCCTTTTTTGAAGGTTCACACTTCAAAAATGTTATATTTCATTTTTTTGTAATGATTGGCCTAAAATATACTGTACAATATTAATTGCATTTTTTAATCATATTAGGTGGTCTGACTTGTTTATTTGTCACTGTACAACATTTTTTACAGATGCATTATGAGTGTTGATTGTTATATAATTTCATCTGCCCGAAGCCTGTGTACATATTGATATAATTTCTTAAAGCCTACTAAGAAAATATTATATTATCATCTATTTTCAATTAATGTACAAAGCAAGTTTAAAGTCCTTTAGAAAAAATAAATAGTTGACAGTGTTTATTAAACATAATTTCTCAAGGAATAAATAATACTATGTGCACATAGCCTTAGTTTATTTTTTAAAATTAATGTATGCCGAATTTATGAACACTTTGACCAGTATTTCAATGAAGCACTGCTATTTATTTCACTTCCTTTACATTGCCTTCAGTATAAAAAGCATTGTTTACTCTCGAACACAGGTTAAAAGCAAAACAAAAAGTAGGCAAATTTTTTAAACAGATGTATGTATACCCAAAAGTATATTCAATTTTAACGGTCATTTGATTGATTCAAAATATTTGCAAACAGGTGTTACACATGTGTGTTCACATACTACATTGTATTTATAAATGGTATAAATTACTGGAACACATGCATCCATTCACTAAACTGATAGTAAATTGATTAGAACCTACGATTTGGTTAAGTTAGATTGTTAACCCATAATTAAAGTTCAAATTCATAATTATTCCTGATTCAAAATGTTTGCAAATCACCTTAAAGTTAACCAGAACACTGTCAGTCATTTGTGCCAGATAAAGAAGTTAGTATGTCTTATATAAATGCTGGCAAGAGAATATATATTAAACATACATAAAAAAATACACCATAATTTTATGAATATACTAACAAAGTATCAGTAACAAAGTTGTCTTGTATTAATACTAGATTAGAAAATTTGATATGGGGCAGTATGATTGACAAACATTTTAATCCAATACACTTTTACAACTGTATAGTCGGTCTGGGCGTTAGGGCTTATAAAAAGTTTCAGTTACTCACTTTACTATCTTATAATCTATTTTGGTAAAGAGAGCCTGTGACTTGTAATAATAAGAACACTACTATTTGACTGATTATGAAAATTTATTGATGTAATAAAACTAACAAAATACTAGATTGTCACAATATGTGAATTGTTAAAGAATGTTAGTAGAAATGGTTTTTTATTATAGTAATTAGGTTTGGGAGGATTAACAGTTATGGTTGGCTTTTACAAGTCCTTCTATTCATATCTTATGACTAAAATATGTACTAATATAGGGGAAAGATTTTGGTACAGATTGTGGGTGATACCTGGAGAATCAACAAAAGAAATACTGTAGTTGATCACTTGATAGATAATATATAGGACAGTGCAGTCATATCAACATTTACATTTTATAAACTCGCTGAATTGTAGTTGAATGCCCAAATTGTTATAGACATGCCTTAATTATACTAAGAATTTATGTAAAAATGCAAAAATATGTGAATTATACACGCATAACATAAATCTACGAATAATTATAGTTAACAGGATACTACAACAATAGCATAAAATATTTTAGTCTAAAAATATTCAATCGGCTATCTATGTGCAAAATATTAACATTTTGAAAACCAAAGTAGGGTTCTTCAGAATCATAGAATTTAATAGCTTCATGCAAGTGCTTCATATAACTATATTGTGAAGATATTTTATGCTGTTGTTGAATCATTCTTGTACTTCTTTTAAGACGTAATATCGGCGGTTTTAGATGTACTTTATTCGGAATATTGTTTTCTACAAGTATATAATTTTAACCAATTTATTAATTGTATTTTTACTCATGAAAAGCAAATTTGTATACTTGGTTACTAAATTTAAATATAATATTTCTTCTGTGTATTAATTACTCATTATTAATCGAGAAAAATCAGGGTGTTCCTAACAGCCGTAAATGATAATCGAGGAAATTCGCGTCCAATAAATTTATCAGTGTTAATAGTAATTGATTAGGTAATATTTTTAACACTAATTTATTTTGTCGCTTTCTTCCTAAAAATATGTTACAAATGTGATAGACACTAAACAAAAACTTATTATGCAAGAAGAAGTTGTTTGAAACATTATTGTTCAGATCATAATAAATGAATCATGACCTTTTGGAAAGTTAATAATTATTATGCAAAATACCATACAAAATATTTCGCCCCAATTAATGGATAAATTGCGATAATGGTGGGTAAAAATTAACGTCAAATTGAATATAAGTTAACATGAACACTCTGTATCATAATGCACAAAACTAAAAAAAACATTCCATATATAGTGTATTCGTTGGCCGCCGCTGTTTCTCGTGTCGTTTGGCTAATTCGCTTAAGTAATTATAACAATGTTCATATTTTATAAAATTAGTACTTTGTACCATGTACTGCTGGGTTTTGTAATAAAAGCATACATATCCTCAATACTATGTTTTCATTTCGTATCGTGTACGATTTGTATTGAATTATGGTCACCCGGGATATCATAAGGAAAACAATTTATGAGTAAAAATTAAACCAAATCATCAAATCAACATTTTATTTGACGCTATTTTACAATAAAGTTCTATTATCGATTAAAATATACTTCTATATTCGGCTCCTAGGATGTTGGCCCACTATTCGTTCCGAAATAATAAGACCGTTTACTATGAAATAGTAAAAAATATTTGTTTTAAAGTTAGTCGGAATCGCTTGCAACAACCGTACCTATAAACTATTTTTACCTTATGAACTAAAATATGCAATCAACTATCCGTGTTTTAGGCTCCAATCAACAAGACGATGTATATGTATGTAATGGTAGTTACTAAAAATTACTATTAATTATGGTTTTATGTCTGGACATAAAAGTATATTTTCAGTTTGTTTAGAAAAAAACATTTATCTAGTCTTTAATATATTTTATGCCATAATTGCATGATTTGTGTTAATGTTTATAAACCGAACATTATAATTTATCTTGTTTCGTTTCTTTCAAGTCATAAACCTTTTATAACTATAAGATTGCAAGCGGTCTCGACCTATATATAACAGATTTCATATATTTAAGTGCATTAAAACTAAATTGTCTATGGGATAAAATAAATTCTTTAACATAAAATGTTATTAATCTTCAGTCCTTAATGCAAGGTATACTATTGGCAGTAAAATGTGTAGGGATTCAGACAAAATATTTTGAGGTGCATCTTAACATAGGCAGGGCTAAATGTTAAAGTAACATTAACTCAGTTTTTTGCCCTAGGTTCAGACTTCCCTGTGTTTAAGTATGGACTTGCCCCTATCTTAGTGTTAGTACTGGTTAATACCACAATAATTAGCAATGAGGCGGATTTACTAAGGTTAGTTACTGACACTGATAATTTCCAGTTTACACAAGGCAAGTACTGAAATTTGTGATGTCTGAGAGAAAGTATCTAACACAAATAAGAATTCTGCCCTTGTAGATGTTTAAAAATAAAACAAATGAACAACAGTCACAAGCAGCCGGTTACACTTTGCCACTTGGTTGTTACTGCTCAAATAGTCCATATCAAATAGTTTAGCTGAAGTTGCAGTTTGTTTGGTAAGTTGTAAAATAACTATGTTCATGACCCATAAAACTTAATTCAGTCCAAAAATTATATTTTATGGACTTTATTTTTTTTTTAATTTGCATGTTATAGGCAAAGTAAGGCAGAAGTTGATGCTCATCACAGACAAAGTAAAAGTTTATAGTATTTTATAACTGTGTTAAAATCTGATGCCAACAGTTAACGCCATGGGATCACCTAAACAACCAGATTATATCACACGCTTTCTTTAAATTTAAAATCTGATTTCGAGCCTAACTACAAATAAACATAATGTTTAACGTGGATTTTACTTATTTTTATTACATTTATAGCAACATAGAGACGTCCTGCAAAATTTTCAGAGACACTTGATGATCAACTGTTTGTACGTGTTTCGAAGGTATTGCTCAGCGCACCTCGACCATTATGTTATAACCTGCAACAACACAACAGCTATTATAATCATTTGCATTTAAAAATCTATTTCATTGTATATGGAAGTACAAAATAGTTGCAAAAATATGAACTGAAATATTGTAAAAATAGACTTATATATCAGTTATTCATGACATTTATTATAATTTTACCGAGGACTCTGAAAATTTCGAAATATTATAGAGCAGAGTAATGAAAACAAAATGCTGAATCAACGAACTTAGTTTTGTAATTACGCGTGATCAAGACGTGTTACCGGATGCTAGGCGGGCGCGGGCCGGGGCGGCAGCAGCGGCGCGGACGCGGGCGCTCCCTGCCCGGCGCCTTGCCCCGCGCCCTGCCCCGCGGGCTCCTTGCTCGTACGCGTGCGCTCTAGCTTTAACTTGTCCCCATTCATTATGGCCTTGATGTCATCCGCATCCAGTGTCTCGTACCTAACGGAACATAATAAAATGTTACTGAAATCTGCAAAAGTGTGCGTATTTAAGATTAGAAATCGGTACTAACTTGAGTAAAGCGTCAGCGAGCGCGCGATGTTCTTTAGCATGTGTGCGCAGGATAGTCTTGGCACGTTCGTAGCTGTCCGACAGCAGCCTCTTGATCTCACCATCCATCTGAAGATTAATTATAATTCTTGATTTTGTGAAGATTTAATTCGATTGACAAATCTGTCAATTAGGCAATCGCCTCAAGAGGCGGAACACATATCGGTGATCTTTAAAAAGGTTTTTATTATGACTACAACATCTCAATGCGTGGCAAAACGTCTAAGCTCAAGCCAAGATTTTTTGCTCTTTTTAACCATCACAGCAATATTACTGACCAGCTCGCTGGTGCAGGGTCCTAACTGTTCCTGCTGCGCGAGGCTGCTGCGCGGCGGCTCGACGGCGCGGAGCCCCACTTTCTCGCTCATGCCCCACTCGCGCACCATGTGGCACGCGATCGACGTCGCCTGCTTCAGGTCCGAAGACGCACCTGCAATGGAATTTCGTGATTAAAGCTTTGCATACATGTAACTATGGATAATATTATAAAGGCATGAGATGAATATTAGAGGATCTAGATATGCTCAATAAATTAGGCGATTTATAGCGACAACAATAAGCAAAGTGAAAAAATATGCCACAGCAGCTCTTTTAGCTTTCCAAGATCTGACAGAAGCGTCTATACAACGTGCGCACATATAATTTGAACACTTAACGCTTTAGGCTTAAGTTACCTTTAATGGCTTTATGGCTGAATTAACATGCTTGAATTTACTAAGGAACTTTTGTTACCTGACGTGATCTTTTCAGGGCCGAAGATGAGTTCCTCGGCTGCGCGCCCGCCCATCATCGTATCCATCATGGCCAGGAGTTGCTGTTTCGTCACATGGTATCTGAAAACAAAAGATAATATTGTACAACTCATGCAAGTAGTTGAACCTAGTATTGAAAATGCAACTAAATGTCATGTATTTGTAAATAATTCAAGTATCGAAATAATATTTGAATTATTTACACATAGTCAAAGCCTTTAAACTGACCTAAAATGAGCTTTATTGTAAACTAATTAAAGTCCATAAGACATGATTATCTATTTGAATTGAATTATGTAGTACAATTGCACCATCTCACCTTTCTTTGGCTGGTATGTAAGCTGTGTGTCCCAATGATGAGCCGCGTGGGATAATTGTCACTTTGTGTAGTGGATGGGCGTCCTGTAAAATATAAAATATTTTCTAAAGCATTTAACATTTCATAAACACCAATGTGTCTTAATGAAGCTTCTCGTCAATCTTCAACTATCACTATAAGCATAAATATTACTTACTAACGAAAACAACGTCTCCGAAAAGCCAACCAAGTCTCTAATCCTCTTGTCAATTTTAAACTATCACTAAAAACTCAGTCCAAACACCCCAGTCTCCCCTTACCTTAGTGTAATAGGCGACGATCGCATGCCCTCCTTCGTGGTAAGCGGTGATGGTATTGGCCTCTTCGTCGGGCAAGCGCGACCTCCGCTCCGGACCCATCAGCACCTTGTCCCGCGCGTCTTCCAGGTACTTCATTGTTACCGTTTTAGCGCCGTCTATTGCCGCTCTGTAACATAATTAAATAATATTGCGGTTACTGCGGTTAGATGTAGTGTTAGTTGTGTGTGTGGTTGTTGCAATTCTATAATTTAGTAAATTCATTTTTATAGTGGTAGGTACAAAGCGGTGTAGTGATCGACATTACTGTCCATGGTATGAACTAGCACTAAGAAGCAGTAGCATTTCCCATAAGAGAACATAAAGTTCTACATGCCCAATACAATACAATGCCCAGCGATATAAGATGTTACTTGACAGTTGTCATATTAGCCAAATAATGTTCTTCCTCCTCCTTACGGTATATTCTCAGTGCTATGATGTCATTCTTCCAATGAGATTTAAAGGAAATCTGCAGCGTTAGGCACTGGATTGGCTGTGCCCGCGGCATTGCTGATGTTTGGGGACCACTTAACATAATTTAGGTAGACAGTTTGTTTACCTTTATAAATAAATAGTTTTTGCTCGCGGCTTCGGCCGCGTGAAGGTGTTTTCCAGGATAATTTTTATTCTTACTTACTTGATATGTATCGTTATATTATGATCAAATTAGACAAAATTATTATAAATTGTAGCCTATGTATTATTCTGATGTATAATCAATATTACTGTAAAGTTTCATCCAAATCCGTTCAATAGTTTATTCTGGAAAGAAGAACAAACATACATACATCCAACTTCACAAACTTTCGCGTTTATAACATTGGTAGGATAGGGTACCTGAGCGCGGCCTGGTTGACCATGTTCTCGAGGTCGGCGCCGGTGAAGCCGGTGGTGTGTCGCGCGAGCGCGTCCGCGTCCACGTCCAGCGCCGCGCGCACGCGCGCCAGGTACAGCTGCAGGATCTCGCGCCGGCCCCAGTAGTCCGGCGTCGGCACCGACACCTACAACACGCATGTCACTACACAACACGCTCTCATAGTCTATGCTACCTCTATCGTCCCCCCCTATGAGGGATAGAGTATCATTACTAAAGTAGTAAATGAATTGATAACGATACAATTTTCGTCAATATTAAAGAGGTTTGGGGCTAGTGCTGTAAGGTAGGTAGAGTATTTGAGACTTTTCAAACTCCTACAGTCTTACTTATAAACATGTTTTAGCATTAAGAGGTGGTTAAGAATTGCTTAAATAGCTGTCAAAAACATCACCGGTTCCTAGTTTAAACCTTATTAAGAGTCAACATGGCAGGTTTTGACTTGTAGCTGATGTAATAAATTTGTGTTTTAAGGCGATACCTCAAGGTCCATTTTCATCATGGATATTTCGGCCTTTAAAATTTAATATGACGAAATTTTAAAGGCAGAAATATCCATGATTATTAATTATTTTTACGTTTTTCTTTCAACTGCGAGAACTAATCACTAACTAGACGTGAATTTAAATTCTTTACTTGCCAATACTTGTTTAGTTACCCAGATTAAAGGTGAAACAAAATGTATGAAAATGGACCTTGAGGTATCGCCTTAACTAATCATGGCTTTACGAAATTTTTATAAGTAAGACTGAATATCTGCAACTTTAATTTATTTCGAATAATAGAATCATTAACACCACTACAATAATATAGTCATCCAAATCTACTACTAGCGATATGTAAATTTTTTTGTCCTCATTACCTCGACATCAAACCGGCCTGGTCGCAGCAAGGCCTGGTCGAGGTCATCGCGGCGGTTGGTGGCGCCCAACACGATCACACCCTCGTTCTGATGGAAACCATCCATCTCCGATAGCAGCTGGTTTATTGTCTGCGGAAAAAAAATACCAATATTACTTAGTACGTGTATCGAGAAATGGATAAATCTTAGAAAACTGCATGATTCGCATTTCTTGGCAAATGGGACATTACAGTCTATAAGTATCTTAGTAATGTTTAAAAAAATATTAATGTTTCTTGTTTTGTATATACCAAAGATAATAAGATATGTTTTATACCATAACATATTCGCATCGAAAAATGAATTATACAAATTTCAAAAATATTACCTGATTCGCGTAAGGATGTAATACGCTGTTGGTTCTCTTGGCGCCGACTGAGTCTATCTCGTCGATGAAGATCACGCACGGGGCCCGTTCTTTAGCCGCTTCTGTAACAAGTGAAACGAGATTTGACGCAACATGGTAATAATTACAAAATAAACAAACACACATCACGGCTAATCATCGGATAAGTAGAGGTGCAACCATGGCACCTACTTTCCGCCTTGTGTGTGCTACTCATAATCGAATGAAGGCGAGCTTGTCGCCATATCGACCACAAATTCTAAACTCTTGACTCTAAACTAATTTATCAAAGCAAAAAGATACGAAAATAATGATTTTCGGCTAAGCGGCGTGGCCGGTATATGTGTGTGTACGTATTGTGCGTGCATTCGTGCGAGCGTGCGTGCGTGCGTGTATGTGTGTGCATTCGAGTTGTGTGCGTGCATTCAAGTTGTGTGCTTGCATTCGAGTAAAGTGTGTACATAAGTGAGATCACCGACTGAATAGGTCCCGCACGCGGCGCGCGCCCTGGCCGACGAGCACCTCGTCGAACTCGGGCCCGGCGGCGTGGAAGAACGGCACGCGCGCCTCGCCCGCCACCGCGCGCGCCAGCAGCGTCTTGCCCGTGCCCGGCGGACCCACCAGCAGCACTCCTTTGGGCAACTTGCCGCCCAGTGACGAAAACTTCTCAGGGTTCTTTAGGAACTCCACCTGAACAATGTCAATACATAAATTTTAAGTTGCTAAATCGCACTAATAATTATAAGTGCAAAAAAAGTTTCAAATATCAAATATTATAGTTTGACTTACTTGAACTTAAAAGGCCCCTTAGTAGTCACAAGTTTACCCCTGTATTCATAGACGTTTTTCTGCCTACTACAAAGGCTGCCATGCCGTCAGAACTGAGAAACCGACTTGTTATCACAGCTGTACTCCATCCTTAATAAAAAACGTCTATGACTATGGGGGTTAATAAATAATCTTAGTTCTCAAATTACTCACGACATCCTGAAGCTCCTGCTTGGCTTCATCGGCACCCTTGACATCGTCGAAAGTCACAGAAATATCCTCCGGATCCACCTCCACTTGATTACCGAGCTGGATCCTGCGTATGTTTATTTCACTGATTATAGGGTACTACAAGAACTTATCAGAAATAAATTGAGTAGCTAAGATTTATTGGATTTCATTATTTGAGTGTTGTGCTGGTCTTTCTTACTTTGCGAAAACTATCAATAAAATTTATACTACAAAGTTTTTACTGAATTAATGCAATATGTTATGTGATCAGTGGAAATGTAGTCTTTTAAAAGATGACCCATACTTTACAGAAATATACTGTGTGTCATAAATTTTGTTTTTTTTTTACAAATAAGTATATGTTGGCGAGAGATATCACTATGTTTATAGTTACCGGAAAACTGTGCCGCTGACTGAGGCCATTAGGCTCACGAAGATGGCGAGGAATAGGACAATGGTCAGCAACTGCTGCAGTAGCCTCAGGTACTTATATGGCTTCTTGTCGCGCAAGTTGTCTGGGTGCGAGCCTGCAACAAGTGATGTTTTGTTGTAGTTTCTTTCAGCCTCATTAGAGATTAGATTAATTCATTTTATATTGATGTTTTCCTTTACTGCAACTATGCTAAGTCGGCCGAGCCCCCGACCTGAGAATCTTACGGAAAGGATGGCCAAGTTTCTCCTTAATTGAAAATGGAATCCCCTATAACTTTGTTGACTACTGTCGTATAGTCCTTCCAGAGGGCAATTTTTATGCACTCTGTCTTCACACTGAATGCACACCTATGCATGGATGACATTTGTAACGAGCCGAGACACGCAGTGCAATGCGTTATGTACAACTCTTGGTTGCTTAACACATTGAAGCCTAAAAGGGACCATGAACATTTCACCTATTTTTCACCTACATCCATCCTAGGAAATTCACTTCCTTCATCCATTTTTCCCTCATCAAGCCGGAGGATAGCTTGTATGCCGTCAGCAAGGTAACCAGTTGCAAGTTCGTAGCAGTTACGCTAAAAAAATAAATTATAATCTACTCTTACCTGCCAAATAACCCTCAGCAAACGCAATCTTGATCTTATCCTTCTGCTGATGCGTGAGATGCGAAGCGTCATCGCTCAGCAATTTTTCTAGCCGCGGCGCAACATCTGGCCCTAGATTTACTGACTGTTTATCTGGAGTCTCTGCTGTGTTCAGCCCTGTGGAAGGAAATTTTATTGAATTTCACAAGCCTTTATATAATATCCAGCTTTACATATTACTATGGGCAATAAGGACATACAAATTATTTCTCTCTGTCTTATAAACAATAAAACATACTTGTGATTATCGCATTGTATAAAAGGTCAAGTAAATAACCTTATATAATATGTAGTGGAGCTACACAAAAGCCATGAGTCAGTGTGAACAGGCCAGCATAAATTGTAAGATACCATTATTTCACAGCAGCCTAAAGTAAACATTTGTTCTGTCCACATTTGGATGTGCTAGTTGTATAAACATAAGCTAATACTATGCTGCAGATTTGCCCTTTCCTTTATTCCAAAGTCTGCAATACACCTTATATTCTTGTGTATTGGAGGTGTTTACACAATAAATGAATGCCATCAGGTGTACATTTTATTCATATTTTTTATTTCCATAAAAACTTCTACTGTAGTTTCTTCTTAAATCTATTTTTGCAGGCAATCATTTTAACAGAAGCATCAAGCAAATATAGAAATATACTAATTTAGCAACAATGCCATATCCAGCCTCATTATATGAAAATAAAAATTAAAACAATAAGCCTCATAAACCTTCTTTGAATGCTGTAAAAACAAAAAAAAAAACAAATAAAAGCAACATAAAACCTAAACGCAAATACTGACCGAAGAACTTACGTAGTCTGTTTTATAAGGTTTGGATTTCGTTTTGAGGTCTACATGGACACTTCGTTCTGTTTTGAACCCTCGGACTTGTATGTTATAGTTGAATGTTTTTTGCTGCAAGCTGCGTGACAGGGCACCTAGGAAGTTGTCTGATAAGCTGAATCTGTGCACAATGTAATCTGATTAGATCAAGCACAGTGGGGATGGCAATAGGGGACCGGCCTGTGTTTGATTTTGTACATTATTCTATATGTAATGGTTAAAAAATGAGCCAGTAATTCATATTTCAAATATTACTATGTGCCGAAGTGGGTGCGAAGTGGGGATATCGCTTCATCTCTTTCTTTCGCACGCGTCGTAATGCCCTATGACGTCCAACGTGGGTATTGCGCCTCATTTCTGTTTCTTATTACTTACCCCTTCTACCGAAATTGAAAGACTTATAACTTGTTGATTTTTTACTGGATTTAAATAATTCTTTCTTTGTTATAATTTATATAACGTAAATATTTCATAATAATAAAGAACAAAAATGAGTCCGGTCCCCTATTGTAGCTGAATAGTTACGACAGCAATTTTCATATTAGTATCTGAACTACAAACCCCTGTTGTGTTCACTGCCCATATTCTAGATATGTTAATAAATATCTACCCATTCATAATTTAGTTGTTACGTTTCTTGTTATTAGCGTTCTATAACGTAAATTATTACTTTTCTTAATATAATTATATGAGTGAGTGAGTGGGTACAGTTGTCTATATATATTAATGCTTTTTATAGATTTTATGATCCTTTTAAAAGAAAAAAATACAGAATAAATTCTATTGCATAAGTTCTTTTACAAATTGTAACAAGTACTTATTAAATTACTGAGTTGCTATAATAAAATTTATAATTTTGATACTTCATTTTAGGGTAGGTAGTTATAAAATTATATTTTATAATATCAATTGATGCCATTATAAATGGTACTTAGCACTTTAACATTATAAAATTAACATATTTTGAGAGTTGGTAAGTGAGTTATTAACATTTTAATGTGGCTATATTTTGCAAAAGTTATAAAATTTCCCTTAGCATTTTCATTACATTTGTGGCAAATTTATAAAAAGGTATAATGCAGCAACATCACTAAATTTGTATTTGGATATACTACTTCAAATCAGGATAAGCCTTCAGTCCCTCACCAAGCTCTACATATCTAAAATTTCTTAAATAATGATAACATGAAGAAAAATAAGCTTGGTTTTCTCTCGTAAAAATAGTCCAAAATTTTCTGGGCAACCATAAAAATTCACTCTGTATTGAAATAGTAAAAAATGCGAGGATTTTTTTAAAAATTGGGTTGCAATATGTTCTCATAATCCATTTTGCGCAATCTCCCTTGACTGCTTCCCAGGAAATCTTGGATTTTATTTGAGTACAAAGTGAGAGATTTCACTAGGATATTTAAATATTGGAAAAGCATTATCAGGGACTATGAAATGTTAAAATGATTGCCAACTATTATTAGATGTTAAAGAGGGACAGTTAGTCAGATAAACACGCAAAATAAAATAAGTTTCAGTAATTAGCTAAAGAAATTTTAAACTGTTTTTAGCTGATTATTTTTTAAAATCGATTTATTCTTAATGATAATAATGTAGGTGCCAATAGGTTTGATATATTTTTTTTTAATTTTTATAAAACAATTTTTATAAAGGCAAAAAAAGTTTTTCTTTTGTTCCCTATATCTATAGGAAAAAAATATACAATATTCAGATTTAAGACCCCGAAATTACCTAATATTAAATAAATTTTATAGACCTGTGTTATTAGCCCTAAGTTTTCCATGTTCTGAATAAATACACAAGACAGATTTTTGTGATTCTTTACGGTATACAGGTGTCAAAAAAGAATAGATCATCATTATCATCAGCCACAGGATGTCCACTACTGAACACGGACCATCCCCAAAGATTTCCAGATTGCCAAATTGGAAGAGGCCGCATCCAGCAACCTCCTGCAACTTTTATGAGGTCATCTGTACACCTCATGGGTGGACATCCAATATACATATATTAAAGAATAAATATTTGTTTACATTTCCGTCATGTGTATAGTTTCATGTAAAGGTCTATTACACTGTTTGAATGAACTCCAATTAACAAATACAAACACTGTTATTGTTGCCAAGTTTTTGATAAATATGGTATGGGGGGTAAATTATGTATTATTATTCAAAATTGACATTTTGGTGTGGGTGGAAATGAGTATAAATTTGTACTATATTTATATATAATCAGTAGCAAATAATATTAAGAGACATAATTATAGATTGACTATAATATTATATCCAAGTCTACAATGTTTATCAATATATAATAATTTCCACTTTTCAGATATAACCAGTATATTTAGTATGTATAATATAACCAGTACATAAGGTACATACTACTTACATTTTCATTTTACTTATTTGAGTATGATATAGAACTTGTATAAAGGTATACTAGACAATTCAAATAAGGAAAGTGTTGTTACCTGGTGTTCTTTCCGCGCAGGTCGACAGTCATCGTCGGCTGTTCCGACCAACCATTCTTGTTCTTCTCGAAAGAGTCGGAAGACACGTATGATATTTTCCTACATGAAGACAAGCCGCCCAATTGACTGAGAGGCCTTCTGGACAGACCGGCCAACGAAACAACCGACCGGACGTCCACCGAACGCATTTCTGCTAAAGCATTTTTATCTAAATTCTTCAAACACTCTTGGAAACTTTCACGGCAGATCGTCACATCGTATGCCGCGCTGGAACTCTCTTTACCACTCACATTTTTATTTTTAACATCATTCTGCCTTCTTTGTTTGAATACACTCGAGTAGCGGCTCGATATTTGACTAAAACTAACTAAAATCTGCAATGACAAAAGGTTATGATGCATGACGAAATTAGTATTTGCAAATAATTTGTATCTTGTTTATCAACATTTATATTTGAATACAAAATTACCTGATTTTGAGTGTTTATAGAATTCAATGAGAACATGTTACATGAAGATATTTGTATGTTTCAGTTTATTCCAAGTGCACTCGAAAATTTTGTAGGCTCTTACGTCAAACTTGATCCTCTCAGCGAAAAATACAGTAATAGTGATGTTCTGTACCTATCGATAAATGAACATTCGAAATATTATTACATTTGATTATAATAATATGTGAATTTAAATATTTTGTAAAATAATGAATTATAAGGAACAAAAAATATCTGTGATTGTTTACCATGTAGATAAACTCGTATCATCTCAATGGTATTGTCCATTGTAAAATCATCTATAACTATGTCAAACCCGAAAAGTTATGGTTTATGATTTAAAACCCTGAATGTTATTACTATCGAGATAGGGTTTTTAATGAGTATTATATTATAGAAATACATTCAATATTAGCCTGGTATTATTATTGTTGTAATTATTATATAAATTAATATTTTTGTCCTATTATAATTTAATGGGATAATCCGTTCAACCGTCGTTTATTATGTGTAGGGAGTAGAATTCTTTGTTGTGGAGACTATGCGCCGACCATTATTAAAGTCTGCCTATCACCTATATTATGCACATGATACCTAAACTTTGTCTATCTACATAATCGAATTAAATTCGCATCACTATAAAAACTACGTTATCTATTTTGTCTGTAGTGTGATTAGGGGTCACAATGATTTGCAGCCAATATATAGTTTGAGATTACTTTTGTGCGATAAATGTTAAAATTATAAATTATTCTATAGGTAACAAAGACGATGTTTTATATTCACTACCTTTTATCAACAAAGTGTTTAGAGTATTTTTGGGATGTTTAATAACATTTTTAGATATTATGTTTAATGTTTATATAGTAACCTGATAAAGTTTTTGAACGTTTTCTAGTTTAACATTTGTTCTACCTTGTCTATGTTTTATTTGGACAGTAAATTCCAAAATGGCGACGAGCGATGACGAGCCTATGCATTTATATGAAGTTTTTCAAAACTGTTTTAATAAAATAGCGAATAAACAACAAGGTGAGTTAGAAAATGCATACCGTGGCCGGTCTCGCGTTCCTCGAACGGATTGTCGCGTTCAAGTGAAGTGTTTCATTGTGAAAAACGACCAAAGTGTTTGCGTGTTATGCCATGTCTGTGTTGAATAGCTGCAGCATTTTTCAAAATACGTCCAAATAAAGCGGTTCACGTGTTTCGAAACGACTCAATAGCCTTCTATAATAACCAATGCAGCTGTTTTGATTGCACACGACGCTCCCAAATGCCATAAAAAGCGTACAAAGGCTATGTTTTGATCGCGTTGTAGCAAATGAATGTGCCTACACCATTGTGCCTGTGTGAATTCCGTGCGAAACAGTATTGTTTTACTGGATTTATTTACTTTGACGTCTACGTCCACGTTACTGTAAGGTAAACTGATTAGAATTTTGTGAGATGATTTTTTTTATTGTCTCACACGTAGTTTATGTTTTTTTTTTCCAATGCTTATTTTTTATCAATGGTCGCAAAAGTATTGGGAGTTGTTGCGATTTTTGTGAGATGTGGATAGACAATTTCTCTAGATTTTTTGTCCAATATTGCATTCTGCGCGTGTTTACACGATTATGTTTATTTACTCTGCGTGCGAGCCGCGTAGTTCCGCGTGTATATGTTGGTATATTTATCACCCTCATTATATACAAACGTTGTGATAATAAACAAATACCATTTCATATTGCAATTGTTACATGCCTCTACACAGACTTGTATGTGAACAAAAAACATTTATAATTTTAATATTTAATGACAACAATGGGGATCCAAACTTTTTTTGTAAATGGTTTAATGATAAAAATATAATAATAGTGACTACTTTCCATGATTATTTTATATAATTTTCTCCCGGAAGTGCAATACGGATTCCTGTCAAGATTTAATTTTAGATTATCTCCTATAATTGAATACTACATATCTTTGTAATGTATTGCAAACAATTTAACATTCATAACGGCACCATAAGCTTGACCACTAATGCTTACTTGATGTTAGTATTTACGGAGACAAGAATACAAGCTATGTTTTGTTATAGTATCATAATATAAAGTAGTACATTGATGATTTTTTTAAAGTGCTTAGTTTCAGCAGGCAAACCAACTACATATCACTAAACCATATTATATACAGTGTCATGGAGTTGTCAATACTAATAAAAAAAGATATTCATTATAATATTTGTAATATATTAACTGAATATTTAATGGTGCGTTCAATCAAGCATTAAAGTATTGTGTATACATTAGTAAGGCAACTTGGTTATTCTCTTGATAAAATTGTCTTTTATCTCACATTATCACTTTGTTTTATTCCTGTCTGCAATAGGGAAACTAATGCAACTTATTTGTCAAGTTTATTTTTTATGACAGGGTTGATTATCTTCAACATCAATTATTATTATAAATGTAATATATTTGTGATTGATTTACTGTTTCTATAATCATTAATTTTATTTGCATAAATATATTCAGTTTTCAGTGATTTGCCACTAAATAGAAATAAACTGTGTCTTTGGTAAGTACAATGTAATGTTGGTGGTGTTTATAATATTTTAACAATGAAGCAAAATATGTTGTTTTGTTTTCATTAGAACATGTCTTTGAGACAGGTTTGTGGTTGGATATATTGGTGAGAGAAAAAACTTAACTATATTATTTATGCACTGTGTATTAAAATAAAAAGTGTGTTGCACTGATTCCACATTGGACTTGGTTAAAGCTAGGAGTTTGATGATAGTTTACTTCAGGTTTTCTTGAGGTTTTATCTATGTAAAATGCCTTTCCTGGTACAAAAGCCCCTAGCTAGCTAATAACAAGCAATCCATAAAGCTATCTGTACAACACAAGCATTATTTATTTAAAAAATCTTTTTTATTTTCCATCGAAGCAAATTACCGGGATGAAATGATGCCTGTGTATTAATCCAGGGCATCGTCTCTCTGTGTGCTAAATTTCATCCAAATCCGTTGAGCTATTTCTGCGTTTACTTCTAACAAACATCCATCAACGAGATATAAAATGATTTCATCCAAAAGTCTGGTGTGTTTTCATATTTATCCAGCTGATAGGTTTTGTGATCATAGTAAATTTATTCATTGCATATGTGTTTACTTGTAGGAAAGTTTTTTAAGAAATATGCAATAATTAGCCAAGAATATGAAATTCAGTTACTAGTCTAAAATTTTTGTTACCTTATGTGAGATCTTTTGTATATATGTATATAATAACCTAATTTAAAAAAAGGAACGATTATTCTATCATTATTTATTACAAAAGCAAATACACTACTTAAAAAGTGTGAAAATAAAGAAAATGTCATTTCCCTTGACTACTCAATCAATAATCCCTATAATGGGAAATACATCCTACATTTTATAGTATAAAAAATATATTTTCTTTTTTTACATTTTACTTAGCTGCCCTTGTGTATCTTTAAGAACAATTCAAATGTTGCTGGTTCAAGCAACCATCTAATAAACACCACTTAGGACATAATCCTTCTTCGCAGCAGTTACGAAATTTAATGGGTTTGAAGCTAGTAACCTAGCAATGTAGATGCTCCATCTCCTTACTCCAGTATTTGATTGATGTTAACCATAACATGGGTACCAACTCACAATCTTGGAATTAATTTTGAAATTACACAAGACCAGTAATCCTGTCATGCAGTCACTTTCCTCTTTCCAGTTCATATTTACATCACGCATTTCTTGTTCTTCCACTAACTCCAGAACGAAATTGTTTAAAAGTAATGACACCGCATGATCATTGATGATTACATGCGGCGTATTAGGAGCAAGGCCGCGGTATGATTGGACATAACTGGATGTTATTGATTGATTGCCGTTGCGTCGTGATCTCTGCGATCATGTGTTGTCATTGATGAAAACATATCGACCGTTTAGGGTTGTCGATTTTTTAAGTTACCTTCGTAATTTTGTACACGTAAATTGCACGTACGTGGACTCAAATGTGTAGTGTGGGTGTTGTGTCCCTGTATTGCCTGCTTTTATGTTGTCTTCAAACGTAGTACAGATTTATTTAATCACATTTTGTATGACGAGGGGGATGAAAGATTAGCAAGGTGAATAATCCTTATTACCTTGGCAGTAAATCCTGTTACCCTTTAGTGTCATACGCTATTCAGGTATTTAGTCACTATATGCCAAATTAAGAACTAGTATTCCTACGTTTATGACGTGCTATTTTAATCTTGTTATCTATTTGCCAGTTTAATTACAAATTGTGTCGATACACAAGTATTATAGGATAAACAAATGTCGCGACAGCTCAGCATGACTAAATCATTGTAGATTTTGTGGGGGGAACATTAGCCGTGGCGAGCACTTGTGCAAATAACGTCCAATGTAAACACCGCTGTCTTCATACGAACGGGTTCGTCACTAGCGTGGAAATCGTGGAAAAACTACTTATATGTAATAAATTGTAACACAGTATTAATTACTTCGCATTCATCTTGATCTACATTATTTTGAAACTGTTAACTGACCAAATTAAGTGATTTATCTTCTGGAACTGTGATAGAATAAATTATTATATGGATTGTGGACCAAGGGATCAATTATTATCAGTCTGGGAATCGTAGATCCTCCTGAAAGTGTTGAGAATAGGAGGGTGGCGCGGCAGATTGTAACAAAACAGCCAAAATTATTTTTTAGACTTGTGTTCATATTCCAATGACGATCAGGAGTCCAGAAGTCCAAAACAGCCAAAATATTTCTACGATTTGTGCTCACACTCCAGTGACGATCAGGAGTCCAGAAGTGTGAGAATGTTTATTGTATGATTAAAAGTCGGAATCTAAGCGGGCCATAGTATCTCTTGGCATTAAGTATTTGTATATAGTTATTTCGAATCGTGTATAGGAAATACAACCTAGGGTATGTCTTTGTTTGTCCTTAACATTAACGTAAAAAGTTCGTTGATAATCCTATCCTTACAAATCATTTAATTTTGTCATACTCTTCGTTTTTAAACCGCCTAGACTTGAAAGGGCCTTTAGTTAATAATAAAACACAAGCGCGAACGTGTGATCAAATACACAGCGGCGATCAAGTTTATTGGCAAGAAACAATAAATAAATACATCATACTTTAGTTTTATACAAGCGTTGTAAAAATACAGCGTCGTTAATGCCGGTAGAGTGTCACCTAGATAGAATCAAAGGGCTTCCGTCCCTTTGAAAGTCAGGCGCAGAAAAAATATAAGCATAGCTCTCCCATATAAGGAAATTTGTTTTGTCTATTAAGAATCAATATTAAAGTGGTTTAAACATTTTTTTAATCAAGAGAATATTTTCTTTTTGTTGCCTTGCTATGTTTTATTTTTTATCTCGTGAATGCATTGTGTTCGATTCTTCGTTTTCGTACTCTTACTTTGTTATAAATTCGGAGTATATTATAAGATTACGTTTTCTTTCTACGGGGCAAATATGTTCAGTAAAATTGTCTGAGAAATCGTAACTCGTATTACTCTTACGTCACTTATGTTGTCTATTGTCTCTGTCTGGGTCTTATCCTACTATATCTGAATTACGTACTACACAAGCGATTACATCATTTGATTTCGGGTGTGGGACACGTATAATTTAAATCGGCATTAACAGAGCGTCATTGAGTAGGCAACAGCGGCACGCAACAAGTGTCTCCGCGCTGTGTCGTACTCGCGGGTTGCGCGTGTTGGCGTAATGCCGGCACTACACTTCGGATATTTGAGCAAATATTTGCGTCATTTGACTAATCCAACATCAATTTTGTACTTACATAAAGAACACATAGTCGATATTGCTTTGCCCAAAAGCTACATATATTTTGACAAATACGCCAAGTGTAGTATCATCATAATGCGCCACGTCAAACTACATGTTTGCGTTTCTCATGTTTGAATTTTTAATGTATATTATGGCGAGCTAATTGATGCTTGTAGTAGGATCGGTGTATAAACTGCCATGTGGAAGTTATAATAACTGTTGTTACGCGGAATGCCGCTTCTGTTGACTGTAAATTGCATAGCGTAATATTTTTCTATCTTAGAGCACGTAGGTTTGTGCCACCCCATGTCTAGACACATCCGGCGCCGATTACAACCTACAAGTCCCAAAGGGAATTGAAGTTTACGAAGCTAAGCTGATAATTGAAACTAAGTTCAGAAATACAGAGTTTGATTATAGTATGTCTGGAATAAACGTCGCGATGTTATTATCAATTCAAGAAAAAGCTGTTAAATTTTTCTAAATTTATGATGTTATTTCTTTCATCTTAATTCTTATCTTATCTTATTCATACAAATATAAATGCGAGGTTGTGAAAATGTTTGGATGTTTATTTTTGTCATTTCTATCATTTCTACTTACCTTTTAATTATATTTAAAACTAATATAAATTTTAATTAGGTTTTATTTTTGTTTTAATTTATAGAATTATATGAATTTTGTGCATAACTGTTATGTTTATTATTTATGCTGTCGACATGCCTTATTAATAAATAAATATATTAAATCACGCAACTTTTATAAATAGCGCACCAAACACGTATCGTTTCTCCTCTATACTGTAATGTTAATAGAAGAATGACTACTTACTATAATTAGTCACCTAACCGACTAAAATGTCCGAGCACTTTATTAATCTGTTATAGATATGGGTCATAAAAATGGTCGTGTCGCTTCGTCTGACCTAAAAACGTTAATGCGCACTTAAATATAATACTGCGGATTTTCTCGTTTATGTATTAATTCCCACGGGAATATTTTATATAGGAAGAAGATACTTATTTACATTGAAATAAAACTATTTTGTACAGTATATCGCAGTTTTTACTTTCGTGACCACGAAGACTGCAGTTTTCTAAACGTCGCACGCTTCGGGAGAAAAATATAATATAAAAACCGCTATAAAATCCGTTAAATAGTTTTATTACAATGACTGACATTCGCGTAAACATAAGAAATACTTATTTACATTTGTAAATATACGCGGCGATGGAGTCCACGAGTTTTTTTTTAACGCAAAACGGCGCGGCGTCTTGATCTCAACTTAGTGCTGTCTTTGTTGGTAATGTTTGTATACTATACGAAGTTATATAGCTGGGAGAGTTCTACTAAATACAATATGTAGGGACTAATGTCCAATTATAAAAGATTGACCTCTACAATACAAAGTTCTGATGTCCACCTTAGATTGATTTCTGTTTTGCACGGATGCGTGTAAGGATTACAATGTTATCTAAAACAATCGATTTTTTTGTTAAGACTGATGAAATGCGAACGGCTTTGCTTATAAAAAAAATCTAGTAGTCCTTTTTTATTTTGCAAAAATTTCGAATCATGGCCCTAAAAAATTGTTGAAAAATATCTTTGGCCCTTTGCTCTATATTACTAGTATGCAGCAGGATTTTAAAATTTCGCTTTCCATAGAGTTTCCTAGAACGACAAGGTTAAACGTATAATGTACTACAAATAAAGCAAATATTAGTTGTTTCTAATCAAATAAAAACTTGTAGGAAGAGCAACTTAGCATACTTGAAGCCAGTCTGAATTTTTAACATACATTATCTTTTAATTTAGCGCATGATTCATACTTATTTTAATACGGAGTATCACACGGTTTCGATGTTGTGTAATTAAGATTTAAGTTGTTGTGTCTATGTATGTAATAGGCGGACGGGTCTAAACTAATTTTGTTGACAGTAATCGGTGATACGTTTGGAAATAAGGCAGATTCTCATCGTATTTTTTTTTAAATAATTTTCGGAGCAATTTGTATTCCAATGAATGTCGGGGGATAGTTTGTTCATTTTGCGATATAAGCTGTTGCCATTGGGTTTGATGTACTGTACAATATCAGATACTGTCATACTGACTACTAAAGATATAAAGCCTGGTGCAACATATGTAGCGAAAAGTTAACAAGTGGTTGTGTAACGAATACGATGTATATAATTAAGGTTACGATTATAATTATTATTGATGACATAAAGAACTAGATTAATTAAAACTATAAATATGAAATTAGGATAATGAATAGACGCGTTTATATTATAAAGTTTAAATGCGACAGGGTTTATATTATGGTGGCACGATTCGCGACATGAATGCCAAAATAAATACTCGGATATCATTAATCAAAGTGGTTTAGTAAGCTAGATACGCCACAAGTTTTGAACAAGATTTCGATATACTTGAGGCACTCCTTCCGTTTTGCTATAGAGGTTTTCTTCGCTAAGTTAGGCCGCTGCAAAATTGCATTTTGCAGATTCGAGAATATGCATTGCGTAGGGACTATCGATATTTTAACGGTCCTTATTAAAATTAACTGCATTTATTTAAGACAAAAAGGATCGAAGTGCTTATTGTCATGGTAATAAACACTAAATAAGCGATATCGCTTGTTTAGTGTTGTTCGACAGTTTCCACGCAAAGTATTGCATGCAATTTTGCAGATTCGATACTTTACGTAGGGACCGTCCGATATGAATTTAGGTCGAAAGTAGGGGTTACCTCTAAGTGTCCTAATTTTTTTCTTAATTTCCGCATGCCGCTCAAGCGCGTTTGACCACCTTCGTAACAGTGGCAACTTACATCGTACCCAACAGTTACAAGGTACTGCAGCACTGATCCAATCAAGTCGGGCCATTACCATGTAAATTAATAGTGGTAAAACTGTCACAGAAGCTCTTCTACTAACCGAAACAGAAACTAATTCATTACTTTAACTCTAATAATTGTACGCTTTACGCACTAATCAACTATGATACTTGCCCTTGCGTACCACACTAGTATTATGTGGTAATGTTAGAATTATTTATGAGTACTTAGAAGTTGTATCTGAATTAAGCACGGTTCGATTTATTGGTGTCATGTGGAGCCATGTGGATAGCAATTCAAGGTTTAATCCTTATTTCATTTTCCTCGAATAGTTTTCGTTACATTTTTGCACAGAGTGTTTGTGTTTACTAGTAATACCGACCTCATGGGCTGTTGATAGTTTTTGCAGATTGTAAGTATTGATTACTTAGCGAATTCTCCGGGTAACACGTCATCAGTGGAAAGATCCCGTTAACCCCGATACACTATTGAATAATATGTATTTTAAAGTCGATTTTTACTCACTGAGCGCGCGTAAACATGATTTACTACCGGCAGACTACGGAACCCGTCTATTTTCGGGGATCCGTGGGCCGCCGGTGTGAATTGGACTCGGTTATCTATAGATCTACTGCTGACGTTTTGATAGGTTTACGGTTTGTTCTATTGTGTTCTGTGTTACGGTTGAAGTGGCGGATTAAGTGTTTTGCCAAACGTCTTGGTCTGTGGTCTAAATTGCATTATTGAATTTTAACATCGTCGAATAGCTTTGGTGGCTGAGTGTAGATTATTGAGGGATACATACATACATTTTATTGAAGATTCTATACACCAAATATATAGAACATTCTAGTGTGACATTAAAAAAGTCAATCCGAATATCATAGCATTATTAGTTGACACAAAAATTTCAGTGACCACGTCGCTATCAATCATAAAGTTACATTGACAATAGCTGACATTGGACAATCTCATACGCCGTGTATGGAGCTGTGGTCGTGAGCTTCGGGGACAACACAGGTCATAAGAGGTGGCGAAGGCGGTTAGTGAAGAGTAGAGCGGGTTTAACAACCTCTACATAATGTATAAAGCTCTAGGGACTTTTCTAATAATACATTTGGAATATTTAGATAGCTGCCCTAAAATGTGATGGGGTTTTAAGCAGCTTGATCGATTTCTCTGTTGAATTTCGTTTTTTTGAGAACCAGATCGTGTCTTATTGTACTACGCCACAAATTTGATTTTTGTTGTTAATTTTAGAAGGAAACTGTAAAAATGAAGTACCACTGGCAGCCTTGTCGTTATAGATTATAATTCGGTAAAAAGGAAATAAATTTGGTCGGCCAGTAGTTGCAAAATACGTTATATTTACAATGAATACTTGCAGTGGCATCTTTAAGAGACGCTACCGCTTGTGACTTACACAGCACCCATATTTTACAATAGTTTGACACATTTTGAACCTGTATGAATTTAATGTTGCGTTGCTGAGTTGTTATTCTTTACACCGGTGATATAGCTACAGGGTGCGTTAATATTGTATAATATATGTTTAATCTTCCTGTATGGTAGACTAAATTGAATTTTCAAATCTCGTGGGACTAAGCAAGAGACTTAGGAAATATTGTTGTAAGTAAAATATGGACATCCACTACATCCACTAGGCCTACGGAGCACCAAAAATAAAAATATTCTGAGGATAAACACGTATGAGTAGGCCGGTAATCGACATGTACATAATGTATAGACTTCTTTATAGTACACGCAATCATACTCAAAGTTCATACCCGTGTAAAACCCTTATCAGGTGAACAAAGTCGAATAAATATTTTATTATACACTCGTATGCAATAAGTACTTATTATAAAAATAATAATGGTTCAGTTTTACAACGTCTCTGGTATTATTATTTGCTGATTCATGTCTCCTTGCCGAATTGTCGGCGCCTTTTCATCTCAGTGGGTCGCTCCTGCGGCCACTCGGTCAAGGCGCGTCTTATCTTGATTTGAGCTGAATGATAATCATTGTTTTCACGTGTAAGATTTGTTGGCTGTTTGATTTCTTCAAGTAATGTGTCCCGATACAGAGGCCTGGTTGATGTCAGCTGTTATTATTTAGTGCAGTAAATAGTATCATTCAAGATAAAGAACATTTTTGTAAGAAATTGGTAGTCCGAACTCTCATGTTATACGATGTTTTGTAGGATTTCGTGTACCCAAAGAAGCTATCGGATCAATCAATAAGTTAACGCCGTCTGTATATATTTACTGGCCGAATCTCCAAAGGGTTCTCTTTTTGAAATATCACAATATGGGAAAAAACACATGTCATTCATATGTCAGATTTTAAATAAAGAATAGAAAAAAAGTGTTTTAATTTACGGGACCCTCGGTATGCAAGTCCGCTTCGCTCTTTTTTCATTATTTATATGCAATTCGCAAGATAAGCAATTTATTGTTATAATTTTGTGATTGCTCCTTTTTCGTAACATCTAGATTTGCACGTTGAAGTTGACCGTGAAACTGATATAATTAATCACGATACTACTCAAACGATGACTGTTCCATATTACATGTTTTTACGAGAAACTGATAAAGTTTATTCTACTTACAAAGCTATTAAAATGAATAAAGGGTGATGTAATTAGACTCACTTTTAGTTTTCAACAACTTAATGTAGATAAGAAAATATTAAAGTTAAAATATAGTTTATAAAATCTCGAAGAAAAATACCATTATAATCATTTCCACTTTGTTGAAATCGTCACTTCGTTGATTTATTCTGACATAAGTACTATTGATTTCTCGCTGTGGTGTTATAGTGGTGCTCGCCATCCAGGTAGTTACTAAATCCTTACTACCAAGCAACAATATCAGCCGTATGAATATTGAGTAACGAAGTTTTTGTCCTTATTACAATCCATAAATGGAAAACATGATAACCAGATCTTCTCAAAATTTTATCATTAATTAAGCATACACTTTCTTTACCCGTTTAAGGTACTTCGTAACTTTCAACACAATCAATTTAATATTATTTAAACTTTTTGTCTCGTAGCGAGATGTTTTTCAATATAATTATGTTAATAATTTTATGGACCTATTAAATACGCAATTTCGATATAATGAAAGAGAAATTGGACCGTATGAATTCATATTGAAGTCTAAAATAATTACGTTATAAGAAAGAAAAAAATGTTTTATTAATAATTGTTTTTACAATTAAGTTTATTATGTCTAGATTATAAATGAAACACCATGTACATAATATAACACTACCAAGTAAGGTGACACACGTACAACGTAGTGAGTGTCTCACGCGTGGTATAAATCATAATCGGCCGGTTGTCACATCAAATCATCATTTGAACTTTGATAATTACAATGATAACTAGTTGAGTGAAGTAAATTAATACACTATTCAATATTAATATGATCGTAAGGATTTTTATTTTCATTTAAAATATTTTTCAATTATAATTTAATTATTGACTTTTTTCTAAGTAACAATTAGTATTTACTTAGAAAAAAAATATCAGCAAGCTAGATTCCGATTAATAATGTCTCATACATTATATCTATATATAAATCGAAAAAGCTTCTTTGAAATTTTTGTTCTCTACTAGGAAAAGCGGTGATAGCCTAGTTGGGCGTGGAACGGACTGCCAAGACGAATGTTCGCAGGTTCAAATCCCAAGGGCACACACCTCTGACTTTTCTAAAATTTCATGTGTGTATTCTTTGTGAATTTATCGTTCGCTTTAACGGTGAAGGAAAACATCATGAGGAAACCTGCACATCTGAGAAGTTCTCTATAGAAATTTCGAAGGCGTGTGAAGTCTACCAACCCGCACTAGGCCAGCGTGGTGGACTAAGGCCTAATCCCTCTCAGTAGTAGAGGCCCGTGCTCAGCAGTGGGCAAGTATATAATACAGGACTGATATTATTATTATTATTACTAGGAAACTATATCACTCTTAATTATATTACTTTTATCCCGGGAAAATATAAAGCAGGACTTTTATCCCGGAAAAAATTATCACGCGTGCGGAACAGCGAGCAATCAACGATAAAATACGATGACTTTGTCATATCATTCAAACATACATATTAAATTATTGTAATAAATACCGATAACAATTCAATTGTACATAATTATCGTTAATTAGTATAAATTATCAGTCGAGACTCGAATCCACTATCGGTGAGTTTACGACCGACATCTGACCTCCGGTTATTGTGTCGAAAATTATGATACTATCACACAGGGGTCGTTATAACTTTTAGGCAACTACTCCATCCGGTGATGGCGTTCATTGTGTAACTTGAGACTTTGCACACCTTTAAAAGTAATCTAAACAATAAAACAGAGCTGTAGGCATAGTCGAAAGCAGAGTATCTAGAAGAATCTGATAGAGTAAAAAATTTATAATATATAGCATAAAAATATCAGATGTGAATATAATTCGATTCAAAACCAATGAAGTATAATTACGCGTGTCCCTGCATATGAACAAGTGGTACTTGTAGTCCAAGCGTGTAGATGTTTACATGTCGCATCGAATGACGATCCAAAATAATAACAAATTAGTGTAATTATTTTCAAATTTGCATGTAAATAACATCGCTATAATAGTAATCAATAGTTGTTTTACGCGTGTAAGAGCGATAGTGCGCGACATTCGGGCTGATAGCGCACGCACCGGCCGTCTCGTCACAGATACGCGCAGTAACCTCGGGTTATCTGCTGGGCACAATCATAACTTCATGACTTTGATGTTCCGATGCTAGTAAATCGTTCAGCGGAACATGTCGAGTGTCAAACAAAGGCTTGCTGTAATTATGTGCATAGTCTTAATTTCTTGGCCTCGTATCTTTTCCTTCACGATTGTTTATATTGAATGTAAGGTGGACAGAACTGAGAATCTGCTATTCCATCGACTCTCATCCGCTAGTTTCTACTATCAAGTTTATCTTGATATGTACATATTGGGAGTATAATAACAGGGCAAGCTCATACTGTTATCCTTTATTATGTAAGTACCTAAGGGATAAAATTCCATTGATGAATTATCAGTCCATGTTACACTATTTTTTTTTATTGTGCAGATGCTAGAACATGTTTCGTAAGTGACGGTATATCACAAAGATATTGGTTTTAAATGATAACTTTCTCTTCTTTCACGATTTCTGATATTCCCTTAAAATTTATGTTGCAGTTTTATTTTGCTCTTGGAAATTAACAAGGCCAAATAAATAGACAAATACGAATATACATATTTTTCATTTAAATCATCAGAATCCGATCGTTAATATTTCATTGTTTTTTTTTGTCGTATTAAACTTCCTGCAGTAATAAAACATATCAATTGGTATTCTATTCTATTGTGGAAAAAGTTGAGTAATTTTTTCCTAACACATACAGAACTGAGACATCTATCTTCATTCCTTACAGAAAGTGTTACATTTTGATGTTATAATGGTATTATGTGATCGTAACTGTGCGGATATTTTTTTATATGAATTCAACTTGCTAAAACAACGCGTGTATCACACGCCAATGGTGTGTCGAGCTATTTGCACAGGTGCGCAGGCGCGACGCCTCTATTGGCCGCCATGCTGGCCAATAGTGGTAAAGGATTTCAATATCGAATTTTATTTTTTAGTTTAAATTGTTTAATTGTATATTTTATAACCATGCATCTATAATTTATATGTAATAATTTTGTGTTACAATAAAATATGTGTTAGCTTAATTTGTATCAGGTTAAATGTCAATAATAACAGTTTTATAGTGTTGATTATCTTTATAGTTTCATTGAATAAAGTTTTTAACCACATAACATCATTTTGAAACATTTTTAAAGATTTCGTTTTTAAATTGTAACACAAAACATTGTCTAAAATTAAATTGAACGTATAAATTTAATAATATATTGACTAAAATTAATACTTTAAAAAAAATATTCACCTTTCCTGATTTTCGTACAGAACACAAAATAGGGACTATTAAGTTAGAAATTACGATGCGTAATTAAGAAATTGAACCGAGTTCCTGCATCAAAAATATGATTAAAATCTTTCCCTTTATATTGAAG
>NW_023592931.1:0-21138 GCF_014839805.1 Manduca sexta
AAAATATACGTTGCTCATAGTAAATTTTGGCACAATGTCAGCAAAGGGAAAGACGAGTATGTGGTTTCAATTAATAACAAAAATCAAAATGACCCTTATAAATAAATACATGTGACTGTCCATTTTACATTATTTATCGCATAGATGGACGATACTTCAATCGCTTAAAATTAAACAAGCCACATAATCATAAATAACATTTTCGGTTAACAGTGTGTAAAGAACTCGAATTGGGAAATTGGGTTCCTTGATAACTGAAGCAGAAAATGTATAAATAAATTTTCAAGCACTTTATATGGCTTATAGAACTCTTCTCGTTTATGCACTTAACATATGAAGTTGGCAAATACATTATATTGCGTATGTTAGTTCCTGTTAAGATGTTAATTAACAGGAAAAGTTTCCCCGAAATACACTACAATATCTTGGACACCGACCTCAAGGACAAACTTAACAAAGACAAAAATTAATTCCTTTGTCTGTCACCTTAAACTTGTACATACTTCCGAATTAAATGCAAGTGCATTTTTATTTCGCACTTTTTGAAATAATCTAACGTATTATTTTATTAAATTTAATAACGAAACGAGTTAGCAATCTTAGATTAGGTATAATGATATGCGTCACTTTACTCACGACTATATAAACGGAAGCAAAATCGCCTGAACCTGAATATTACAAAGCGTTGTGAAGCACTGCCTTCGTCATTGGATGTTAAATTAATGAATACAACTATGTTTATGCAATCAGATGTTATTTTTCCATTTTATTTTCTCTGCATTTGATCTAGATCAATAAGTATTAAGTGGATTGCATTATTAGTGATACCTCAAAAATCTTTGCCAGACGCTTATGAATTGTACAATACTCATATATTTTGTTTATATTCATATAGCTATACATTATTCATATCCATTAGGGCTCACAAATTACTAAACTCTACATAAATTTGGATAATAAAAGCGAATACAAGTTTTAAATTAAGGTCCTACAATTTTGTTGGGTTTTGTTAGCTAAGTTAAAAGAATCGTCACTGGAAAGAATGGTAATTGGATACATCTGGTACAATTGCACGCTATTGCTGACTTCTATTTTTAAATAATTTGTAGTAGGCAAATCCTTTAGAAAAATGTAAGACATTAAAATAGTCTCAAGCGAATTTTATTTTCTGTCCGAATTTTATCCAAATACATGTAATTTGTTATTATGTACGTACTTATATCAGTAGTGAAAGAGGAAATTTTCCGCAAAGGCATCCGGCACAACGTATAGGTACTAACATTATGCTTAAATGCGGTCTGCATATCATTTTAATGATAATCTAATTCTACATAAAGAGAAGCCGGCAGGAATTGTATTATATTATGGACCCTTCGCCAATAATGTATCTAACATTCAATTGTACTTTTTCATGATTTTAATAATCAAATATGAATGCCTAGTACGTAGACGTAATATTTGAATATCTAAGATATGAAATGTAAGATTAAATTAGAATGTAATTCTACGTTACTGAAAGACAACAAGCCACTGATACTATGTCTATAGTACCAGGTTTAACTTTGTGTGATGCAAGTATGTCAATTGTCTGTATTCAAGACAGAAATGGACTCGAGCGCAGTCAAAACTAAATTAAGATATTCACCAAACCATTGGAATTCAAAACAAGAGTTCAACTGGTTCGCTTGTGGTCAAAATTAATTTTCCAGTGCAGCAAAGACAATGTTGGGATGAAGTTGTTATTTTGATAATATGGACATTTAAATTTTATTTATTTGTTTAATTATGTTAGTTTATTTAAACATTTCTTATTAACCCCCGTATTCATAGACATTTTTTATCTAAGGACGGAGCACAGCTGTGCTAACAAGTCTGTTTTTCAGTGCTAACGGCATGGCAGCCTTCGCAGTGCGTAGACACAGGGCCGTTGTCGTTGGCTAATATTGTTGTATCTCAATATTAAGCAATCACAACGGCCCGGCACTGAGAAACAGACTTGTTATCACAGTATTACTCTGTCCTTAAATAAAAAACGTCGATGAATAAGGTGGTTAGTCTTTAGGTTATTTAAAAGGTTAACTACTAGATAATATTTCTGACATTCAGTCCCCGGTCATACATACGCTGCATTTTTTATTGCATTGAGACGAGCATGTCGTTCGCCTGATTGTAAGCGAAAAAACCGCCCTAAAACCATTAACAACACCCTACAGAACTTTCAATTCAAAGTACTGTAAGACATTTTTTTGCGCTGGCCATCCTGAGACATAACATGTTAAGTCTCATGATGCCCAGTACACATTGACTATTATGTCCTTCGGATCGGAACACAACAGTGCGTATACATCGCTGCTTGGCAGTAGCATAGACATTATTATGGTACCTACCCATACGGATTCTTGCATACGAGAGTCCCTACCATCAGTAAATGTATATTATGTTTATTGTATACACACCAGTAAATTATATATATAATATAAATATGAATGAATGACATTGTACTTCTTTTTTATATTTTTTATATTTCTCACATATTACATAAATTTTAAATTAAGTAGTTTACAAATAAGTTTTTTTCGTAAATTAAGTTAAAAATATCTATATACCTACACTTCTCATTAGTTATGTATAAAACTTCATACGAAGATGTAAATTTAGTTTCTCATAAGAAGAAAATCTTTTATGAATTATAATAATCTCCATTCTTTATATAAATTTAAACAATACAGAGATAATAATATACAAATATAGATGTAATTTTGATATTGCCAAGGAAGCTCAGTACATTTTATAAGTTTGAATTATTTCACTTTTGAACATTTTGCATTATTAAATTAGGTATTATCTCGTACTTTAAAATCACTTCTGTATGCAGTCGTCCGCTTGAGGTATCTTGTTATTATTTATTTTAATTTATGCACACTAATTACAAGCTGTAGAAAAGGAGGCCCGTGCTGAATATTGGCACAGTATAAAGTACAGAGCAGGTATTATTATATTATATTACGATCAGAGAAAACTCTAAAAGGAAATTCCAAAATTAAAGCAGGCTAATAATTTTATGTCTATTTTTGGCATACAATGGCATATTCTGTGACATTATGATAAGCAAAGTTGGGTAAAATACGAAGACATAATTGTAAGACAAAAACCGGCTTTTAATCATGTAGATATATCTTAAAATTACATACACTTTGAGACCTTACTTTGTATAATTTGTATGAATCATGTAATGTAAAGTTTATTGTATGCAGATGTTAAATTAGTTAGCTGGTGAACTTTACAAAAAATGCATTATGAGATTTTTATACAACTAGATGAACTGACAAGCGAGTCACTTACCTGAGGGTTTACGCTAGAACTAGTCATAAATAAGAGCAGCACCAGTGGTGGCCTTAAGTAATATTTTGACCTTCACACCTTTGGGAGAACTTTTTAACCAATAGGGTGTTTGACAATTTTTTTAAATGTATGTACTACGATAGAGGACTTTTCACTTATAGCATGAATTATATTTTTATTGTTAAAATATGCTCAATTTATTAAATATCCGTGATTTTCTTTTATCATTTATAATTTCGCGCTAAAACGCGTTGTCACGTGACGTTATCCCTGTGTGATGTCATCGCTCATATACAAACATTCGTGACAGTTGTGACACATAACCTGCACCTTACAACAAAACAAATTGTCTACGATTTATATATACTTTTCCCACAAAAAATGAATAAGCCAGCATATAAGTATTGTTCAGTGCCTTTACGTAAAAACTCAACACCACATAATCCCGATAAATTGTTCATTCATGTGCCAAAATCAAAATATTTAAGAAAGAAGTGGTGGACTTTAGCACGACAAGATCCAAAATATACGTTGGATAAATCGACGATTTATTTTTGTGAAGTTCATTTCAATGTAAGTTTATAGTTGTATATTGTTATAAATGTTGTTGTCACCTAAAAAAATAATGTTTTAATATAAGTGTCAAATATAAACTATGGTTTTTGTAATCTCGATTTTTTTAAAGTTATGAGTGCGTGCCATTTGTTGTTCTATGTGTCATGCAGTCGTTACTATATATTTATTGTATTGAATGATGTGATGTTTATGAGAGATGACGTCACTAGGAATGGCTATCGGCGTCGTTTTAGGCCGCGAGGGATACAGATTAAAAATTCAAAATTTTAATGACGTATATAAAATATTTACAATACGTTTAAAACAAAAAAAAAAAACAATTTGATAAATATTGTCGCCCACTATTCTTTCTCCTGGAGCAGTTTTAAATTTTTTGGTTACACCAGTCAAACACCCTATTGCCGAAAGAAATCAATATTTTTTCTTAGCGCTCCGTACAAGCGCGAGACGCCTTGATAGTCGCCACTTCCAATTCCTCCCATTAGAAAAGGGCATGGCTGTGCTCTGGCATTTCTGTAGTCGCTTGCTTGTTTGCCTACTAAGGCAGTAAAAAGGCCGCCACTGAGCAGCACTACACATAACTTAGAATTACAAAGTATTGCAAGAGCAGCATTGCTCTTCGCTTGTTACTATGATAAGTCCGTTTCATAATATGCAGCTACCACTGTGCTTAAACACTGTTGCTAGGCTAGCTAAACCCACCCTTTGGCCTGCCAAGCAATTGTAGATGGCCAATATGACTTAAAAAAATCATTAATATTTTTAGCAAAATCACTTCAACTGTATGTAAGCTAACCTTATAAGAATAAAATAATTCAATTTTACATTCATAAAATTTTAAATTAGAATTACGTTTTTAGCACTCCAAAGAGATCAATAAATTAACATTGCGGCCTGAGGTACCATAAATAAGACGTCTTTTTGGCTCGTATAAAAAAAAGTTTTAGTATGACTAGCCATATAGTAGAAATAGACAAGACGGTTTACCTACAGAGGCGGGGTCTCAAATCAAGAGGCTTAGTAATTGTATTAAAAATTTAATAACGGCTATACAATTCCCAGCTTTATGAACGTTGCATAGAGTAGAGGAAAGTATGGTTTCCAATACGCTGCAGGGGCATAGTAAGTTTTAAGTTCGAATGCTTGTTTTTCATTATAATATCGGAGTTTTCATTTTAATTTACCAGTACGGCGTTTATCAAGTTTGTTTTGAACTCTATTGGGATTAGGCACTAATAAATATTGTTTAATCATTTTGTATTAGGTGTTGCTCGCGGCTCAGTTCTCGTAGACTATCTTAATACCAAAATCGGCCAAATCCTCAAAGCGGTTTTAGCGTTTACTTCTAACAAACATTCCTTTCTTTGAAGACCGACAGGGCGTGTATACTCTTTTTCGTACTGTAGGTGTTTAAAGGTATTGGTGCGCGACGGCATGGTTGGTAACGGAATGTACTGTCGATACAAGATCTGGAAGGTGGAAACCCAAGGCACACAGTTAGGACTTTTTGAAGTTACATGTGTATTGATCGATTATCTCTCGCTTTAAATGTGAAGGAAATCATCGTGAGGAAATCTCATAATCATAACAGGCCAGCGTGGTGGAAAAAGGCCGAGAACCCTCTCATTTGTGAGGAAGACTTGTGCTTAGCAGTGGGTAGGACAAGATGTATAGCTGGAATTATAAACGTAGTGGAGATCACATGACATCAGGAGAAATTAATTCATATTGCAGATACTTTAAGACAAGCTACGTTAATAAAACCAGTACAACAAAAATTATATAAATAATGGTATTTCGAGTACTACTAAATCAGGCATAACTTAAATAAAGTAATGTTACAGGAGATACATAAAAATTGTCAATAATAATATTGTGAGTAACTCGTAAATATTAATTTGCAAAATTTCCTCATATGTTTTTATTTATTTAGTGATTTAATTATGGTTTGACTGTATTAAGATTCAATGACACTGGTAACTGGCGACGTAAAATAACCTTTTTTAGTTTTAAGATTAAAGAATAAAAAAATGTTACCGCAAGTTTTGAGTAGGTTTCAACATAGTGGGAAAAAACTAACCAATGGACTAATTATGTTCTTGCTTTATTATTAATTATTTAAGCAAATAATCTATAAAGTTGTTAATTTTTATTAAAATTATTATATTGCACAATAATTGTTCAAATAGGGTATTTATTTTAAAGTTGTCTACATTAAATTATAATAAGTAGGTTGAAATGAACAGAGGTTTAGTTTAGATTTAACATAAAAATGCAATGTTTACAGTGCAGAGGTAAGAATTTCGAATTGCAAATTAGTTTTTATACATTTGAATTCTGAGACAAGCCCCTTGCCCGTCCGAGGGATAATGCCATGTTGCTATGTACTGCAGTACCTTCATTCAGATTTCTGAATTACAAAATAGGTACTTGGATGTTAAACTTGAATTTGGGCTTCGTACCTTAAGATATTACATGTTATTTGTTATAATAGTGTCCTAGTGCACTGACCATGCTGTCCTCAAAATTAAAATACACGGTGTTTACAACTGATGACACTTTATCTTAATAAGGAACCTATAGCACTAAGCCTATTTATTTATATTTTGCCAAAAATTGGCTTACGTTAATATAACAATTGCTATAAAAATTACATAAAATAATTAAAAATACAAGTTTTAAAACTCTGTATTTATGTTGAAAACAAGGTCATGTTCTCACATTGAGTACTACAAAAAACGGCGAATTGAAGAGTCACTTTGATTCATGGTCATGGCAACAGTGTTGTATTGATCGTAGATAATGTAATACAGTGGTGCATATAGTGTATGTCTATAATAGAATACTGAATTTATTTTTTCTCCAATCATTTCTCAATTGGTAGTTGGTAGGTACATTACAGTTCGCATCCGTCTCTCGGCAATGGCAATAAAATAAACAGCTTCTGTATTAGACAGTAGACACAGCGTAGACCTACTTTTCAATTCGAATAAATTTCGTACCGTTTGCAGAAGTATTCTCAATTTCAGTAGATGCACACATTTATTATTCACACAAGCACACATTAACTCGTATACTGCTTAGAAAAACAGTACAAGTATTTTTCAAATGGGTCAATGTTTTAAATGGATCTGATATTAATACATTCCATCGATGCACTTATCCTGCCACGAATACATAATAAATTTATGTAAAATGTTAGATAGGTGAACTTATTTTGAATACCTTGAATCGATTGTGAGCAACGATTTTGTAATATCCCGCCCGTCGCGACGTTCCAATGTTTGTATTTTCGTTTTTGCGTGTGTATTATTTCGCGATTCCAGACGGTGGACTGTAATTATATTCGAGCAAACCAGTGGTACGAGAGAGCCGATCACTCGCGTCGGTGATAAGAGAATGCAGTGCGTATAGGCACAAGCACGAGCGGCGCGCGCGACCCGCGTTTATCAACTAAACACATTAAAAATGCCGGTACACAATGACAACTTTTCTTACTGTATCTCTGAGCTGCATTGTTGATTCGTCAAGCCGAGAGAACATGCAGATGCCTCGCTGTGTCTGCTTATAGTGCCAGTACATTTTTATGGTGTTATTTTTCTACTTGATTTAACGTTCAATGTTTGGCTAGTTGGTATTAGTATTAACTATTAAGTAAATATTCTTACGTCATATTGAAGAGTGGTGAGGTAAAAACTTTTCCATTGCATGTGTACTTTTAACATTCATACTATTAATGTGTAATAAATTATTTAATAATTAAACCAACTTATAAATATATAAACTATATTTTATTCCGTGTTAATATAAATATTTTATGCTAAAAGCATATTTACAAGGAAACAATATCCATAAAAATATAATATTTACTATTCATGCCTATTCTCGAAGGGGTAGGCAGCGGTGTAACCAGGGTAAACACTTCCGCCGGTATGTTCCTTCGCATAAGGCCTAGATTCCGGGATAGATAGAGCAGAAAAGTTGCTTGAACTGGGATTTGAACTCGGAACCTCAGTGTCATACCGCGCACACAATATAACTACATCACCGAAGCGGTGACTGTAGGTATACTATGATTTGGAAATATCACAGCAGTCATATCGAGTAGGAAAGTACAAGTTTCAATGTTTTTATTCCGTGAGAAACGAACAGGCGCAACTAGTGCATCCCAACTTCGCCTTTACTCTATCCGCCTCATAATGTACGGTGCAAGTTTATCGACACATTGATGACTAAGCAACCATAGGAAGAAAATGAATAACCCGTCATGATGGTTCGTCTCGGCTTCTTCGGTGAGTCGTGTTCCAGGTCAGCTGATGCACTGGAATTAGGGAGGCTGGAATTAATATTTGCAATCTATAAATGTTTTCGTTTATTAACATTTTATTCATTATAATTTTAATTGTATTGTAATCTTTCACAACGTTATGTTAAAAAAATATCACACCAAAGTTATACACCTTATGATACGCAACGCTTTTTTGCAACTACTAGATATATTGATATAATCAATATAAACACATTCGGTTAATTACCTAGATCATTGTTTCAGTAGGGGGATTCTAGGGGAATCTCAACTCTCTATTGTTACAGCTAGCATGTAGTGCCTACAGGAATAGGCTAGTTATACATTTATAATTATTCTCAACAAGCGTTCGGAACATTTTTACATATTAAATTGTAATTTTCTAAAATAACAAACGCTTCGCACCGTCTGAATAGCATTTTGATAGCTTTCTAACTTAAACATCTTGAGCGTGCTCTGCGACTATTTTTATATCAAATTTATTTCCTGAAAAGTGATGTACAATGTTTATAAACGTTCATATTATAATTATGAAATTATAAGTAAGTAACGTTTGAAGATTATAATTTTTAAAAATTATGATTGTTATTGCATTTTTTGATCGAATAAAATATTTCGATGATTATACTAATATCGAACTATATTATTATTATTGTATTTTTCGTTTGTTCTAGTTTTAAATGACGCGATAATGTTTAAAAGGACACATTTAACACATTCCGTACACATGCACTGAAATAAGGGTGGTGTAATTAATTTCAACATACTTAATAGTTTTATTGGTAAAATAAAATAAAATGTAAATATTATTAATAAAAATACCAAGAAGAACATTTATTTGCCTTCAGAATTAGCATAAAATTATAATCATTCGAATTTTTGTAATAGACTTGAATAACTAAATATAGTAAGTAATGAATACTTTGGGTTTATATTTTTGCATTCCGATCCTATGATCTATTATAAAAAATCGTATCAGTTAAGAGTTTACTTTTTGGAACTCGTTCATTCTCAAAGTATAAAACGACCACAGCGGATTGATGTTCGTGTACGTAGAGTGAAAAGATTCCACAATTCAGCTGTGGTTGCCTACAACTTATTATTTCCGGAAAGTAATGAATCAAGTGGCTCTGGTAGCGGTATCAGTTATGGTTGTTTCACCTGCGCGCACAACAAAATCCTGGCGGTTCTAGTCGAACCATCACAGCACATTGACAAATAGTGCTCATCGTTCTGAAGTCCACCGATTTATCAGCAGTGTAATAGACTGTTGGGTCGAAGCTAAATTCCAAACGTTCATCGATAATTCTCACGTTTGAATGTGAGAATTATCCATGAACTTCAACGCTTCAACGACTCTCGCCTAAACAATACTTATATACGTTCATCCTGATACGTAACTGATCACGTTAGAGAAATTATCATTCTGGGGCCTTATTCTCTATCCCGCACGTCATTTTAACAGTGCGTAACAAGCACGTAACACAACGCATCACGTTTAGGACTATAGAAATTTGGCTTACAGAATACCATTCCACACACATTTCTCGAAGATAACATGACACGGCCGCGTTACGCGTTTACACTATCATGTATGATAGTGTAAACGCGTAACAGGGAATCAGGGCCCTTATTCTATAGAATTCTGTAGAATAAGGGCCCTGATTCCCTCCAAAAGCTGTCTTCTTCTGTCTCAGTGACGCGATGGCGCGGTGACATTTTGACAATAAAACCAAAGAAAACTGACGGTAATTGAGTAAAAGATAACACAACAATAACACTCTTAGTTTTATAAACTATTTGCTAATCTTTAATAAACTATTTGCTTTTATTTTGGTAATTTAGTGATAAATATTATCACTGAAGACATTATGCGCTTACATAATACATTTCGGCAATTAATTATTATTTTTTATAGATGTAAGTATGTATTTACAGATAAAATAATAAAATATATTGGCATGTATCGCGTAATGTAGACACATTTTACACATGCGATTTTGTTCTCGTAATAATCGATTTCGTATTTGAATAAAATTCAAATATCAATATATCTGAAACATTAATAAATGGCGTTGCATTTAAACCATCGGAGGATGGAAATAATTTAGAAGAATTGTGCGACAGATCTTATCAAAAAGTTGTAGGAATAAGTAAACTAAATAGAAAAACATTTGCTTACGATATATATTTTTTTGTAATATTATTTTTTAGTTATCGCCTTTTGCCACTTATTGATAATTTATACGACAAATGACGTGTAAAATGAAACTACTGAATAATTTCGCGTCGTAGCCAATTTATAGAAAAACGTGCTTGTGTTGCAGTCATTGTTTCATAATTTGTTGCTTGTTCAATAAACTCCTGTTAACTATACGATCAAGATTAATATAAAAATCGATATAAACGTTATTACACGTCGATATTATCTATATTATTAACGTTAAATCATTATTGCTACCTATCAATGTATGAACGTTAATTTATTTTGGTACTCAAAACACCAGCGATCTGACATATGATATGAGATGCACTGGTAAATTGGCTGTATATTACTTAAGAAATATTGAGGTAAAGTAACTTAATAGATTATTGCGGAGCAGCTTGATAGAAATTAGTTGTGAGTTTCTGAAGTTATGCTGCAATGATATAGCTTGTAGATATTATATAAGTTTCCGAGCGTTGTAACTTGTAATTCATACTTTGTGTATATATTGTGTAGTGTCGACGTTGCAACATGTCGTCTTATAATATTGGCAGCGAGAGTTTGCGCTGCTGGCAGTATTAGGATTTAACGTACTTAAAATAAACCACGTATCGAGAATATACGATAAAGCAGGGATTTTCTTCTTAATAAATAAAGCAGTTAATACTATTGCAATTGTTAACAGTATCTGAGTAATCATATACTTCGTGTAAAAATGAGATTGAGCTTTTATTATATTTTGTAATTTTTTCTGCTATGATAATGGTTTGCCGATTGTAAAACATTAATCATTTAATATAATGTATATTAAATGTATTTATTCTAACGAATAAAATTATAAATTTATTGAAATGAAATGAAATGATTTATAATATCTGTAAAATGTTATACATTATTTAGATTCCGTCAATATTAACTCTACCACCAGTTCGGAAAGCAGTTTTCACCAGAGAAGAACGGGCAAGAAACTCTGGTGTTGCTCTTTTCAATCAGTTTAGGGTAAAGACTACATTACATGATAAAGTGATAAGAGAAAAAAAAAGTTTAGAGCAGTTCATTTATAGGCTCGTGAAATAATAAATAAATTAATTTAAATTTTTATATGACTGCACAACCCTCTCAGGAATCATGAAATTTCTCTATTATCCTTATAATTATTTCCTCCCAGTACTTCTAGCAATTAGAAATTAGAAATGTAAGCGAAATGGGCAGAACAGTCCACACAAGCCGCACCCGTTCACGAGTATGACGCATGTGCCAGCCATCGGCCTCCTCAACCATATTGTAGGGAAGTGGCCGACCCGTCACACTACGCCGCCGCAGGTACAGACAGTTAGAGAGTATTTCATACCCAAGCCGCTTACAGTTATATTACAAACTAGCTTCCGCTCGAAGCTTCGCCCGCGTGGATTTCGGACTTCAAAAATGGAGGAGGTGCTCAATTTGTCGGGATGTTTTTTTAATGTATGGTGGTATGCAGGTGGTCCGATTGTCCGGTCAGGGTCTGATGATGGGATCCTGGTGAAATCGAAGGAAGCTTATAGCATGATTCAGTATTCACGCGTGATGGCTTATTATTAGCGTATTTCATGTATAACTTTGGTGTTTCTATACCGATTTCTATGATTCTTTTTTATGGAATATTTAATAATGTTAACTATTTTAATTAGGGATGACTGAGAGTGTTATAAACGTAAGAGTAGCAAATATAATGAGAAAGCTTCGAACTGCTAAGCTATCGGGAGTTACACGTGTTATTATGAGTCAACTATAAAAGATAGACATATGCTGTCGTGGGATATTTTTTACATAATTTTAAGGAGAACATTTCCGTCATACACGATTTCTGCGTAGCTTTAACCATTAAGGTTGCACACGCGACGGAAGCTTAAAAAATGGAGTAACTTCTCCCGTTTTACCAACATTTCCCTTCACTGCTCTGCTCCTATTAATTGTAGCGTGATGAAAAGTATACTATAACCAGCACAGGAGTATGACAAATTATTGTACCAAGTTTCGTTAAAATCCGTCGAGTAGTTTTTGTTTCTATAACGGTTATACAGACAGACAGACAAAAATTTTACTAATTGCATTTTTTGGCATCAGTATCGATCCCTAATCACCCCCTGATAGTTATTTTGGAAATATATTTCATGTACAGAATTGACCTCTCTACAGATTTATTATAAGTATAGAAGATAGATATAGATAAAGAGAAAGAAAAAAAAATATATATATCTCGATCAGGTGACATGATTCCAAAGACAATCACACAAAAATGCCTAGTCCCAGGCATTTATATCCGCTAGGTATTCTGAGATCTTGTAATAAGCTTTAATACACAACTTGCGCTTAATAGTGGCTTCGAATTTCGCAATATTTAAGGATTTGATCTCAGTGGGAACTTTTGTTATAAAAATGTATACAGTAACCCTTAAAAGACTTGCTGATCTTTTGGAGCCTTGTTTTGTGATTAAGTAATTTATTTTTGTTTCTAGTATTTAAACTATGGATATCGCTAACTTTTGGAAAATTTTATATATTTTTATGGACATACACTAAGTTAGCGAAAATGAATTGTGATGCTATGCTTCTTTAAATATTTCTCGTAGCGAACATCTAGGGCTTAGCAAATATATAGATCTTATCGCTCTTTTTTGTAGAACAAATATAGTATTAATGTCAGCAGCACCACCCCATAGTAAAATTCCATAACTCATCAAACTATGAAAGTAAGCAAAATAGACCAATCTAGCTGTCTCAATATCAGTTAGTTGGCGTATCCTGCCCACTGCAAAAACTGCGGCGCTCAGCTTTTTAGCTAGGACAGATATATGAGGGCCCCACTGAAGTTTACAGTCCAATGTGATACCCAAAATTTGGTTGTATCCACAAGGCTCACCTCGTCACTATTTATAAAAATGTTAGCGTTAACTTTTTAACATTAGGTGTGACGAATTTTATGCATTTAGTTTTTTCGCTATTTAATAATAAATTGTTAACGCTAAACCAATGCACTAATTTTGAGAGAGTGTTGTTTACATCGTCAAGAATTAATTCATGTCGTTTTAATTTTAAATTTATTTGTAAATACTTCATACAACAAATGAACGGGTCGGGTAATAGTTTGAGGATTCAGGAGATGAAGAGATTATTTTATGAACCCGTTAAAACTTTTCATGCTATGATGAATTTAATGAACGGACTTCCCCGGGGATGTGTTAATATAATATTCTAAAGTAGAAACCGAAGTTTTCTATCACTATTATTATACCAAGCCCGGGGCCTGGTGCGATACCTTACCTAACATTTTTTTTCTTACAAGATAACCATCCTGATAACCAACAATAAAGCACTTTAACATTTTTTTTTATCGGGGAGTTCTTTTGTACCCTTTCCCGGCGTCTCGCGTCGTTTAAGGACGCCACTGCATTTGCATAGAAATAGCATATACGATTACTTAGCCTAGTTGGCAGTGAGTTGGTCATAGCTGTAAAAGAACCTATAACCGCTGGTAAACGAATTCTTGAATAGGGACCACGACTCAGCAAGTGTAATATAGGACGCCTTCCAGCTAGGTGTAGTGACGACTTGCGATAGATGGTTGGTGAAAGCTGGATCCGACACGCCGAGGATAGGATAAAGGCGCATATTGGAGGAGGTCTATGTCCAGCAGTAGATTGCTGTAGGGCCATAATGATTTTAATAAATATAATAGATATACATGTAACATTTTACAGCAAATAATATTCAAGAACATTGAATTTAAAGTTACTTACCTCCACCTCCGCATTGCCCGCACATGGCATTTTTCATGTGAAACTGAAGCTAGTAGAACAGCAATAATGAATATCCTCAGCATTTACGGCAACTGGAAATAAAACATCTGTGCCTCTGTCCAATTTGGGGTCGCATGATTGGGCATACGAGAATACTGCTGCTCTATGTCACATTGTGGATCTAAATCACATTGAGACTTTCATTAATCGTCTCTTTTAAAAAACAAGGACTTATGAGTGGATTTTTCAAGGTTCCCCGGAGCATAAGATGGGTGTTGAAAACTAGAAATCATATTGTATTTGTCGTTCCAAGGAATTGATGAGGCTGTCGCTCACACGATGTTTCCATAGGAAAATTGTTTGTCGCATCTGTGATTAATATTACAAATGCTGTAACTCTGTCTGACTGCCTGGTACGGCCTCATGGATAAACCACTGAATTGATTTTAATCAAATTTGGTACGTACTACAGAGTGTGATTGAACCATATGAAAGGGCATTTTTGTTATAACTAATAGATAAATATCTTTTAGGTTATCAATAAATTTGAGTAAAAAGATGTGTTATTGAAATGAGTGTAACTAAGCAAACAAAACAACAGAACACACAAATACTTATAAAAATAGAACACATTAAAAATAATATGGTCACAAATACAATCTCCAGCAATTTTTATCCCGGAAAAACTTCTTGATTTTGGTGAAGCCGCGAGCAATGCATAATATTACATAACTTAGCATAAAATAATAATTGTTTTGTTACCTACAAGTTGTGAATGAATTTCTAAATTGTCAAACGTTGTTTACAGGCTAACAAGAGGTGGCGATTTATGTTTACCAGCTGCGTTTTATGTTCTACATTTCGTTTAAAATTAGGTTAGTGTCGCTATAGCCAGCCAATATTTTGGCATTTCTACTTGCCACTTTAGGTAACATTTTTGTACCGAAAGGTCAGTAATCGAGCAAGTGCGTCATTTGATGGTATGTGATTACACTGCCCACAATCATACACAATACCACGAGAATTATGCGTAAGTTGACGGTTAAAGAAATGTGAGGAGATGGAGGAATGAAGCCTTTCTTTTGTCCGGACCCCGGGCTATATCAATGATGCTATAGAAAAGTTGAAATTGAAATAGTGTTCACTATTTTGGTGCAATATTGACTCATTGATTGATAGGTTTCAGTTTCTATTAGTCGCTGATTCAGCCTCTACTGATTGAGCTCATAAAAATGGAGGAAGTATTAGCTTGAGCATAAATATGTATATATATGAGTCTTTCACTTTCAAAATCAGAATAAAAATATAAATATTGATACAGTTTGACCTACAGCGCTCCATAATAATATCGGTTATCTGAGCCAACTTTGGTAGATGGTTTTAATTCGATGTTGACAAATGGATTAACTGAGAGTGCCCTTCATAGATTTATAACCGACTGTTGATTAAAATCCTTGAATATTAAAATTACTCCTGCGTTTATTCTTTCAACATTTCATCCTCAACGATATTTTCACATTTATGATTATCTCTAGAGTACGTAGCATATAAAGTCACATATAAATACCTAGAGCTAATAAGCGAGCTTGAACATTGAACATTTCAATAATAAAATGTACTTTTAACAGTTAATAATTTTTATTTTCTATGTCAGAAATTTCACGTGTCTTTAAATTCATGAAATAAATTGTTAGTGAGCACTTTAGGCTGGTTAAGAATTTTAATGTCACCACATTAACAATATCATAATTATCATCAGTAAGTTCGATGAGTTTTGATGACGTTTTGTTTGGTAACTTATTTTCATTTATCATGCGATCAATTTCACTTAAATGCGAATGTATTTGTAAATGTGTGAAACACCTATTGTATTTCCGTTTGAAACAATTTGTTTCTGCTATAATATTGATTTATTTATACATACTCAAATAGATGGCAATTTAACTATTAAAATATTCTTTTATAGTAAATAGTTTCCATAATTATTTTTATTATATCTATGCTCAAGTGACGCAGCGGGACTGAGTCGGATGAGAAACAAGGAACCGATCCAAACACCGAGACATATCATTTGAATAGAATAGTGAGATGGAAAATCTTTTTGTCGTAGTTTGTGACCTATGACACACAACTATTATTTTTATTATTTTAGTGTAGGGTTAGGACTATCTATGCGACGGACAAGTGTAAAGTAATGTATATTTATTTGTGTACATTCTATAATTCTTTTTGTTACTGAGCTTTGTACTCGTGTTCCTCTGAAGGAGTGTCGCCAAGCATATACAAAAGAACAGGGATCAGCTGTTCTCAATATGACTTGTGGAAATATCAAATATAGAGCCTCAAGGCGCCCATGGCAAATTATGGTACAAGATATTTCGATCACACTATTCGAAGCTTTTTGTCAATATAAGTAACTACATTACCGACATTTTACAAATCTTATAAGTCATAAGCAAATCAGTCTATTCGACAGATTTTAGTTCAAATGTTTGGGAGACATCATGAATATTATATAGATAGTCGAATCGTGCCCGGAATACCAATGACTGGAGCGGACAACACCGGACGTAAATCTTACGAGGTCATAGATGTGTTGGTGGACTCATACGTCTTAAATGTTGAGCGGAGAGGAGCATCTTCTTTTCAGGAAACCCTGTATAGTAAAAGCAAGCGTGATGATCATTACTTAATGTACAAATATGTTACGAAAAACTACACAAAGATAAGCAAACTCAACTTTCATAGCGAGAAGAGTGCGCAGCACAGAGCTGAATAGCGATAGCATATTCATCAGCAAGTGAATTATAATGAGACGAAACGCAGCATAAAGCGAAACAAACAAAAGGCAAAGCGACCTACAGCCAGTACAAATAATAATTATGTCGACGAGATACTGACGTGCCATACTCATCTTACTATGATCATAATTATTTTACTAACACTTTTCTGTTCATAAATAAAGAGAGTGAATTTAAATTAAATCACTTTACCGAAAATCAAATCTTCAATCTGTACTGTTTGTAAATTCCGTGGGCTAGACAGTTAATTATCATCAATATTAACGAGATTTAGACCAACAACTTCTTAAGAAGGATTGGGGCGTCGATTTGAAAAAGGTCACGAAATTAAAGGCGTACTAAGAAAACACTGCAAGATTCATTAGTAATATCAACAATAAATACTTGTCGTCCATCATCGACCATCTTGTATGAATTCATGCCCCTATCACGTAATGGAAATAATCTTATTGTGACGTGGGTGCACTAGTTGTACATCTGCATGCAGTTACGGGGATACAAGTAGGCCTATCCCATGCATTGAAACAGTAACATTTTAACCCTAAAGGAAACTATTCATAGTCTCTTATTTTTATCCTTACAGTTAGTATATGCTGAAGCTTAACCGATGTAGCTATGGACCGTTGTTATTTATTATCATAAATTCCAATTCCTAATAACTAGCTTTGCGAAAGTTGAATTCACCATTCACAATCCACATATTGTATTTTAGGCGCACATCACGGGCTGACCAAGTTCTGGTATGCCATGCTCTAGTAAAATCCACCTTACTACTTTTGCGTGTTATTATTGAAATTTATAAGCGACTAAAATAAACAGCAGTGAAGTATAATAAATGTATCGTAATACAGTCAACTGATTGGAGCATACATAATAAATGAATAAAGCCTATTTAACATTAACATGCTTTCAAATAATTAAATCTCGCTTCTATCGGAAGAAGGAAGCGAAAGATTGATTGTCTTTCAATCATGTCAAATCACCACTTTTAGAAATAATTTAAACTAGGAAGGAGTCGCCAAATTTGTTAATATCATTTTGTAACTTCCCTGATTAGATCTGATAGACGGGTTCAATTTTGAGAGAGTATTAACCTCTTCAGAAATGAGTAAAGTTAGTGTTATACAATAGGTAAGCATTCAAAAAGCTTTTATGAAGCTGTATTCGGTTGAAATATAAATTAGGCAAGTATAAGGCACGTGTAATCATATTCTAGGAAAAAAAGTCTGAAATGTCATATTTTACTTCTTATCTTATCATACTAATATAAACACCAGTTTGTGAAAGTGTTTGTATGTTTGAATGTTTGCTTGAACGGAGTTGAATGAAATTTGGCACACGCGTAGATCATTCCCTCGATTTATAAAGGCTACTTTTTATCCCGGTAATTTGCTCCCATGGGAAATATTGAACAATTTAAATCACATTTTTTAATAGATTGCACTTGCGTCGTACAGGTGATGCTATGAATCGCTACTGTGTTTTAGGGACTTTTGTAACGGGAAAGGCTTTTAACGTGGATGAAGCCGTCACCAATCTAGTTAGTTAAAACTTAAAAAAAATAGTCTCTGTATAGATATTTTTTATTTTATTCGTGGTCTTTGTCCCTCCGGATTTGAATAAAGGTTCATTCCGATTGAATCCCTGGCACTTTTTGTCAGAATTTATTTTAGTCCACGCAGTCACGTCAAATACGCGACACGATTTGGAAATGATTATTCTAATGTCTTGCGGGTTCTCTCTAGAGACAACAGCATCACAGCTACTAAAACTAAAATGAAATCTCAAAATAGTTATTTTAATATAAAAGAAATTCTTCTGTAGATTTTAAAATATTTATTTATTAACTCCCTTTTGCACATTAGTATGATAAAGTAAAGAAAATACGAGGAAAAAGAAATAAAAGCCTTAGATGAGATCTAAATAGCTGACATCAGCATAATCAAGAATGGGAAGAAGCAGTGTTTACGTACGTGAATTCATCTCGGTGAACGGTAGAAAATATCCTTTAAAAAAATGTGTGGAACTTTACAAGTGACAATTATACACCGTTATATGAAATTTACATCAACTAAATATACTCAAATAAATATTTTTTTTTGGTAACCTTTGAAGTTATCTTACGTATTGGAAAATCAAACACACCTAAGTATCTGCAGAAGATCAATTCCAATTCCGAATACCCCATTGGATTTACATTGTGAGAACATTGAAATTATTGTCAAAACCACAGCTATGTCAAAATTTAAACTGTTTTATTTACAAAACGCGTTATAAAGTATTATTAGTAAATTAATATTTAAAGCTTCTCATAACGGGTTGGTAACAACAGAATACATTTTATTAAACTGTCAAACAATTAACTGGTTTGGTGGAAATATGCCTCCGGAACAACCATAATTTTAAATTACTTCAAATAACTTTTTGTTCACGTCTAACGGAAAATCAAACACCGAATTCGGTGGTGATATTTAAATAAAAATGTATTAAGCACAAAATATTAAAATTCATGCTACATAATATCTCGAATTAATTTGCAACTATTCACTATGGCGGCAGTTTGTAAGCGTCATGTGCTTTTATTTTATAGGCACCTATTTATGATTTTTTGTTAAATTTTGCATAATTATCGTAACCCTTTACTTTATATAGGTGCTACTCGCGGCTTCCTCTGCGTTAAAGACCTTTCTCAGCATAAAAATCTCACTTTGCGCGCAACTAAACCTTGTCTATGAGTATAATAACATGTTAGTCAAGCACACGACCTATCTGTGTACCAAATTCCATACAAATACGTTCAACCATTTCTGCGTTTACTTCAAACAAACATTTAAACACTTTTCACATATTTTTGTATTTGTAATATTAGTAACGATATAATAATAATAAGTTGGATAAGATTAAGATAGTTCTATTTAAGTGCTAAGGTAATTGAAGTGATCGGTATTAATAACAGTGCCAATAATTTCTAACGAATGGCCACCCAAATTCCTCGATACAGTTTTGGTAAAATAGGCTCTGATTTACTAAATCTTGGACTGACCGAAATTACTGGAATAAGTACATTTCTGATTTCCGAGAAATAGATTGAATGCTTGATACAAAATTATAACTTGTCATCGGCAGAGACGCAAACTGTCTCTTACGAAAGAGAAAAAAGTTATCCTTTATTATTTAGTTACCTGGTACGTTTCTGTTTATGGGCATCATATTTTTTTTTAGATTCTGATATTTGTTTCGATACATGACGCAAATATTATAAAGAGGAATAGCCAAATCTCTCTTCAAGGAACTAGGTATATAGCTAGGTAGGTATGGTATGACCTTGTGCAATTATTTAGAATGTTAGAAATATTAATGAAAATCTGTTTCAAGATTTATTTTTGCCAATTAAATAAGATGATTTTACAGGGTTAATTTGACACACACACACATACTTATCTACTTGGAAACGACACTTTACAATAAGTTATTTGCTCTTTAGACGTTAAATAAAAAGTTTATGTGGTTTCATTTAGTAACACAGTGTCAAAATGATCCTGTATTTTGGCCATAGTGAATATTTAGTTAATGATAACGACATTCTTGTCATAGGTGGTATAAATATAATAATTTGTGAAATATTTTCAGAAATCACTTTATGTTCATTTGATAAAATTTCTTTTCGAGGTTTATTTTTTTCAATATATTGAAATAATATATGATTCTATCTTTGCCATTTTGAATACTCTTCTTCTTTTTCTTTTAAAACAAATGGCTCCACCGTTATTTTGGATGTTGTTGTTGACAGCAACACTCCTGTCAAAACTCTGGGATAAGGGATAAGTGATCTATATTTTCAAATATTGATATTTAGTAATTATCACAAAATCTCTATATTCTTAAAAATATGTTTAATTTACACTGGTTACTAAAAATAATAGAAATACATAAATAAATGAGCAACGTATGTTTTTATTGTATGATTTGGCCAATATCTAGGGACTTAAACCTCTAAATAATTTATGGCAATAGTTGGTTTTAGATACGTATATTTTGGAACACGCATTTAAATCAGCTACTTAACAGGAGATGTGAGATATTATAGTTACAAGCTTAATAAATTTATGACAGGAAAAAAATCAGTAA
>NW_023592932.1:0-7539 GCF_014839805.1 Manduca sexta
GAGTTCTAGGTAACAAGTATGAAAAAAATACGTCGAATTGATAACCCATTTTTTTTGTAACGGTTGAAAATGCACATGAATCAGTGAACTTGAACGTCTCAAAATTTTGCAATTAATTTTCTTTCATATTGGCATTCTTTAATCTATGTATTTAAAAATCCGCGAACATATTTTAACTGACATAATAAAACAAACGAGGTTCGCAAAAACGATAGCGAAGACAAAAATAACACTCAAATCATGCGGTTTACCTATCCATGTCGTTGTAATTCGTGCTGAGTAAAACACTGCTTAATTCAAATGAGTAAACACGGACACCATCTTCATTTTCTAACACATTCGACCCGTCACATATCCTCGGGAACCCCCGAATATTTGGCGGTGTTCATTCTATTTTATATGGGATTTACCGTTGTAATAAAATACGTTGTTTTACTCTTTTAAATAAATAATTATTTGTCATATAACAAGCATGCTCAAATTTTATATTATATAATAGGTACTTACATAATCCGATAAATTACGCAATTAATTTATGTCTCATGATTTGTTTTACACGAGCATGTTGAAGTGACCACTGCAGAGAGCGTAGATTAACGAGACGGTTCCTTCGTTAGTCTAGTCTAAAAAAAAAATTATTTGGTAATTTTTTGTTAATAATTAAAGAATTAGTATCTCTCATTGTCAAAACATACGATATTAAAATACTGCCAAATAATTAGGCATGACTCTTGACGCAAAGCTTCGCTGGAATGCTCATGTCAAAAGAAACGCGATGAATTGGAATTCCCCCTACAAAAAAGATGTATTGGTTTCTTGGTAAATACTCTTCGTTGTCAGTACACAACAAAGTACTTTTGTATAAAGAAGTCCTAATGCCAGTATGGACTTACAGTATACAGTTGTGGGGTTGTACCAAATTCTAAAACAAAGTACTTAGGGGTATTGCAAATGCCCCTTGGTACGTAAGAAATGAAGATCTTCATCGGGACCTCAAAGTGGACTTTGTTACGAATATTGTAAAGAAATATGCCGAAGCTCATGAACGTAGGCTTCATCATCACGTTAACGTCGAGGTAATCCAACTCCTTGACAACACGGGCCTAGGGAGAAGACTGAAGAGGACAAAACCCTTCGAACTAGTTTAGTGAACAGTAGTTTAGCAACACAGTACAGTGAGTGCTATTTCAAAAGAACACGCCAACAATGTGTCTTCTCCTTAATAAAGGCAATAAGAAAAGTGTTATTGGACATATTCTTAGTCATAGTCTCATTAGAAGTTTAGGTTAAATTTAAATAACTTATTATCTTAAGGCGAGATTGTTATTAAAATGATGTACTAAATACAGTCCGTACATTATAGAATAAAAAAAAGAAAAGTATCTCTCTCAAAGACCAATACAAAGCGTACTTAAATGCATGTCATTGCCGATCCTGGCTTAAATCCATGATAGCAGATGAGAAAGTAATTATATTTTTTCCAATTCAAGGTATTTGGTGGGCTTCAAAAATCTACTACGCAGCATCGAATGCAAAGGAATAGCTTCTGTTCTTGGCATTAACTACTTCGCTAGAGGATATCTTCAAGCTAGAGCTCATGAAAGGTGATCATTTTTCTTATACAATTTAATGACTTATATTGCCTTGCCTTTCTTCTTCGGGTAGTCATCACTTAGGTAGCTATTGAAAGGCTGGTAGGTTAGCTAGGTTAGGGCTCATGTCCTCGCCGGCGAGGATCGCGATGCGTTATCCCTTTATATCTCCCTACTTGCCAGCCCGAGCTGCCTTCTTTAGTTTGTACCTTGCTGTTCCTTATAAATTTTACCCCTAATTTAAAAATGTCCATAGAATTTTAATTGTTATTTAGAAATAATAATAATTATTCCTAACATTGTTTTGGCGTATCATAAGTGCAACTTTGTTCGCCTACGTGATAAAGTATTTTAATTTTAGCTTAGCTTAGCTTTCTCACGCGAGCGAAGTCGCGGGCAATACCTAGTGTCCTAATATTTTCAGATATATTACCCACATGGTGTTGGGTCGAGATCTGTTGGACAACACGCTGAACCTGGTGCCATCTCTGATACCGCTCCACAAGGACATCAAAGAAGACAGTCCAGAGTATCAAGACTTGGAGAAGAAGTGAGTATCTCTCACACATTCACGCATTTATTCCCCAAGAGGTAGAAAGCGAGGCAATTAGTGCACCCACTTTTTCCATAGTTTTCCGTCCCATGATATGATAGGGGTAAGTTCCAGACTCAGGGCTTATACAGAATAGAAGAACGCAATATAACTTTATAAACCATCACGAGTATGGATTGAGGGAAGACGTATACCATATTTGGCTGAATGTGTGCGAAGTGGACCTAATATTTTAGCTAATAAGATAGGTGAATTTAATTGTGTGTTATCAGCTCCAGCGTCTAAAGGGAGCTACGAATACGGTTAATTTTAATTATATAATTATAATATCAGCCCGGTGTTATACTGTCCCACTGCTGGGCACGGGCTTCCTCTGTTAGTGAAAGGGATTATAGGCCTTATTCCACTAAGTCGGCCTAGTGACTTCAAACACCCTCAAAATTCCAATAGAGAAATTCTCAGGTATGCAGGTTTCCTCACGATGTTTTTGTTCACCGTTAAAGCAAGGTGTAATACACAAAGAATACACACACATTTTTGAAAAGTCAGCGGGGTATATTAGGATTTGAACCCGCGGTCATTTGTTTTGGTAGTCCGTTCTACACCCAACTAGGCTATCGTCACATATAATTTCATTCATTAATTAATTTTTCCCTTTTCATTTTTATGGTATGTGCGAAATGTGTTGAAGTGATTAAATTGAACGTATGGAGCGACATAGTCGTAACAACAAAATTCCTTAAACAAAGATTAAAAAAATAACATATAGCATACTGTAATGATAATTTCACTTAGAGGCTTCCTATACCGACCTTACTTATATATTCTTCACCGTCTCTTAGTCTGGTGAAGTCCTTAGTTATTACTTCTTCCTTTTCTTTTATATCTACTGCCACCATTTATTTATCGATGATTTTGCCAATATCCGATAGCCTAGTTGGATGTGGAACGGACTGCCGAGATGAATGTCCGCAGGTTCAAATCCCAAGGGCACACACCTCTGACTTTTCTAAAAATCATGTGTGTATTCTTTGTGAATTTATCGTTCGCTTTAACGGTGAAGGAAAACATCATGAGGAAACCTGCACATCTGAGAAGTTCTCTATAGGAATTTCGAAGGTGTGTGAAGTCTACCAATCCGCACTAGGCCAGCGTGGTGGACTAAGGCCTAATCCCTCTCAGTAGTAGAGGAGGCCTGTGCTCAGCAGTGGGCAAGTATATAATACAGGGCTGATATTATTATTATATTATTATTGCCAATATCGGATAATAATAGCTATATATTAAATAAAAAGGGACAATAAATCAGATCGCCGTTGCCAATATAAGAAAACGAAGGCTAGTTACTTATTACCATGTGAGTTATGAGTGACATTTGACGTCATAAAAATCAGGACAAAGTCTATTAAAGATATTAATACTAAAATGACGTCCGTGACGTAATTCCAATACTAACTTAATTAGTAGAATAATAGTTCATAAAGTTTTATTTAAGTAATTCAATAAACAGTAGATATAATAGGAAATGATTAGGAAACTTCATGTTCCGGAATTGTGTTTGATTAGTTTCATTTACAGTTCTGCTTGTTAGGAATAATCATGGAATAGAAATATTCCAGAAAAATAAGGCATCTGAATCCACGACTTTGTAGGTGTGTTAAATTACATTAAAATTTAGTCAACGGTTGACAATAAAACACTTGAATTTATGGTTACATAATATAGATGGTGTATTGTAAAAATAATAAAAAAACATCTTACTAGTATTGAAACTACGAAAGTTTATGAAAATAAGAACTAGTAGCAGAAACAACTAAACGAATCGATATCACCAACATACCATTCATACCTTTACCCAAAATAATTATTACTAGCTTTTGCCCGCGGCTCCGCCCGCGTTACAAAGTTTTTCGGGCTAAAAGTATTCCGTTATAAAAGTCACGCTATATATTTTCCGGGAGCCTATGTTCTTCCCAGGGTCTCAAACTGTCTCCATACCAAATTTCATCTTAATATGTTGGGTAGTTTTTGAGTTTAACATTGGCATCGTGACTCAAATGGGAAAAACCATTAACTGCGATATCACCAGGGACTGTATTTCTAGCTGTACTCGTACTATGAAAATGAAAAGTAACAACAATCGTCCAAAATCTATCATAGTTAGATTTAATAAACAGAGAGATCGGGACACGTTTCTGGCTGCCGTCATTAATTTCAACAGATCTAAATCTAGAAATGATAAACTAAATAGTCATCATCTAGGGTTTGATGGAGAAAAGGTCCCTGTTTACGTAGTCGAACATTTGAGTCCTTCTAATAAGGCGTTACATGCTGCGGTACGCATTAGAGCGAAAAGAAAAGGGATATCGACACGTCTGGGTGAGAGGAGGACGGGTTTATGTCAGAAAAACAGATGATTCAGAATATAAATTGATTAAAGATATGGACACTATAAGTAAAATTAATTAAGATAACGGTAGTTAGTTATTATGAATGTTCTCAGTGGTCGAACATGTTAAAATTCGCTTCGTTCAATATGTATTATCAAAACACTCGTGGGCTGCGCTCTAAAACCCAAGACTTTTATACTAATATGTCATGTTCAGATTATGATGCACTTGTTTTAACTGAGACATGGGCAAATAGCAGTATCCTTAGTAGTGAACTTTTTGATGATAGATATAATGTTTTTAGACGAGATAGGGAATCATCCGGATTAAACAATACCAAAGATGGTGGAGGTGTTTTAATTGCTATTTCAAAAAAGTTTATTGCCAACAGACTAACTGAATGGGAAAGTCAATGTGAGGATTTATGGGTAACTGTAGAAGTGAGTACCAATTTTACACTAGCTATTTGTGCAATTTATCTTCCACCCCCGGTTCTACCTTCCACTTTTAAACATTTTATGAATGGTTTTTAACTCAGTAGCGGATAGGAGTTATTTTCAAACAGTTTTAATTGGCGACTTTAATATGAGTAACGTAGACTGGAATCTAGTTAATAATGCGACAGGATCAACTTCTTATTCGTATCCAAAATAAATATGGATTTAATTGATTTTGCGCATATAAATAACTTAAAGCAATGTAATTATATTAAAAATATCAATAATAAAGTTTTAGATTTAGTCTTCGTGGAGTCTATACAGTGTAGTGTAATTGAGGCCGCTAATAGTCTTTGCAGAGTGGACCCCTATCACCCACCCCTTGACATTCAATTACAGTTTTTAACAAAAATTAACCACCTAAAGTCGAAGGCTATTAGTATACAAAATTTTAGAAAAGCAAATTATACGGCCATAAAAAATGAATTAAATAATATAAATTGGGATAGCTTATTTGCGAGTGTTAAAGATCCCAATGAAATGATTAGTGTTTTTTACGATGTAATCAATAGATTAATCAAGCAATTTGTCCCATTACGAAAAAACAACCGCAATCAGTATAATAGGCGGCCGCCTTGGTTTAATGACCGCCTGCGTAAACTGTTGTGTGAAAAAGAAAAGTATAGACGTAAGTACATTCTTTATGAAAATCCATTGGATAAGATATCTTTTCGATTATGTAGCAAACGTTGTGACAGGTATGCAAGGCAGTGTTATAATTCCTATATAAGTCTTGTAGAAGACAAAATATCTCAGAATTCCAAGTTCTTCTGGTCCTATATGAAAGCTAGAAGGCATGGAACTAGTACATATCCAGCTAAAATGTCCAATGGAAATATCGTTGCTAGTAACGGCAATGATATATGTAACATGTTTGGAGCGTACTTTTCTTCTGTCTACAATCCTGTCATACAATCCATGAATATTGTCGCGACATCTCCTTATTTAGCTAGTATTCAAAACGATTCAGCTTGTTTTTCTTCTATTTACATTGAAAAAAAGGAAGTTTTAAATTCTCTTAAAAAACTGGATGTCACCAAGGGTTATGGTTCGGATGGTGTTCCGCCTTATTTTATAGTGAATTGTGCTAAGGAGCTATCAACTCCCCTACAATTAATTTTTAATACCTCGCTTATGACTGGTATTTTTCCCAACCAGTGGAAAATAGCAAAGGTTGTGCCAATTCCTAAAGCAGATTCAAAAGACATGGTTAGTAACTATAGACCGATATCTATTCTTCCAACCCTAGGTAAAGTATTTGAAGCAATAATATGTCCGAAATTAAAGGACTACTTCAAGAAATATGTCTCAAATCGGCAACATGGCTTTATTTCAGGCAGATCTACATGTACCAATTTGGTGACATTTATTGAATACATTATGGAGTCATTAGATTCGAACAAACAAGTTGATGTAGTCTATATGGACTTCACCAAAGCGTTCGACAAAGTCTCTCATTGTGTGTTGATACAAAAGCTGTTGGTATATGGAATTTGTGGTTCGTTATTAAAATGGTTGAAGTCCTATTTAACTGACAGACTGTTTTACGTTGTTGCGAATGGGTATAAATCTGACGTGTATAATATCACTTCTGGTGTACCACAGGGTTCGCATTTGGGACCCTTGCTCTTCAATATCTTCATAAATGATGTTACGCATTGCTTTGTTAACACCCAACCCTTTCTTTTCGCTGATGACCTAAAGATTGCACGTGTTGTGGAATCTCAGCAGGATGCAGTGTTGCTTCAAAGGGATATAAACAGGTTCTTGGATTGGTGTGCTTGTAACCACATGGAATTAAACATTAAAAATGTTCCCAAATTACTTTCACGCGAAAATTACATTTGTACACCTTTGATTACAATTTTCATGACGTAGCATTGACCAGAGTTGATTCGATTCGGGATCTGGGTATTATCCTTGACCAAAAAGTGACATTTCTTCCTTACATCAATTGCATAATAAATAAAGCCTCTAAGATACTCGGCTTTGTTATGAGAACTGCAAGAACATTTCGTAAAGTTAAAACTAAAATTTTGCTATATGAAAGTCTGGTTCGTTCCTGCTTGAGTATTGTGTAATTGTGTGGCGTCCTCACTATGCAACCCATAGTTTACGACTGGAACGCATCCAGAAACGCTTTTAAACTATTTGGCCAATTGTACACCCGCCGCCAAAGGAACCGTCAGCTACGTTGAAAGGCTAAAATTATTCGGGATTACCTCTTTAGAAAAGCGTCGAGATTTATTGGAACTTATGTTTTTATTTAAAATATTGCATGGTAATGTAAACAGCCCAGATTTACTGGCCAAAATTAATCTCAGAATTCCCCACAAACTTCCTAGATATCCAATAAAACTTCTAGGCCCACCTTTTCGTAGAACTGCATATGGATCAAATTCGCCTATCTCAAGATTATGTAATACCTACAATAACCATTCTAGTAAGATTGATCTGATTGGCACAAATCTACTTACATTTAAAAGGCAATTAAAACACCTTAGAAA